>NC_080162.1:205313883-205416383 GCF_950295315.1 Erinaceus europaeus | reverse complement strand
AGAAACTGCTGAGGCCAGAGGAGCCAGTATGCAGGGGCTCTGGAAACCAAGGGGGAGGGGCTGGCGGTGGCGAAGCAGGGCTGCAGGCCTCTCTCTCTCTCTCTCTCTCTCTTTGCCTCCAGGGTTATTGCTGGAGCTCAGTGCCTGCACCATGAATCCACTGCTCCTGGAGGCCATTTTTCCCACTTTGTTGGCTCTTGTTGTTACCCTTGTTGCTGTTAATGCTATTGTTGCCATTGCTGCTGTTGTTGGATAGAACAGAGAGAACTGGAGAGAGGAGGGGAAGACAGAGAGGGGGAGAGAAAGACAGACACCTGAAGACCTGCTTCACCGCCTGTGAAGGACTCCCCTGCAGGTGGGGAGCTGGGGGCTCGCACCAGGATCCTTACGCCGGTCCTTGCACTTCTTGCCATGTGCGTTTAACCTGCTGAGTTACCGCCTACCCCCTCTCTATTTCTCCATCTCTATATAATAAATAAATAAATAAATATTTAAGAAAAAGAAGAAACTGGGGGGGAGGCAGGCGGTAGCACATCAGGTTAAGTGCAGGTGGCGCAAAGCACAAGACCGCCGTAAGGATCCTGGTTCGAGCCCCCCAGCTCCCCACCTGCAGGGGAGTCGCTTCACAGGCGGTGAAGCAGGTCTGCAGGTGTCTGTCTTTCTCTCTCCCTCTCTGTCTTCCCCTCCTCTCTCCATTTCTCTCTGTCCTATCCAACAACAATGACATCAACAATAATAACTACAACAATAAAACAATAGGGGTAACAAAAGGGAATAAATAAATAAATAAATATTTTAAAAAGATGAAGAAACTGGGGTGGGGGAAGGGCTATTGCAAGAGACCTCAAATCTTGTTTTCTTCACAAGATCAGTTCTTTCGATCTAAGGGCCACCCTGGTTCCCGCAGGTAATCATCTGAATGACCAAATACACCATATCTCAACACAGAGAAGGAAGCCCCAGGCATGGGGAGATGAGCAGTATGTCAGGCTGCGACAGACACCTGCTGTCTCCTGTGGGGCCTAGGAGAATGAGGGTCATACAGGGGGCTCTGTGTCTTGGGGTGCTGAGAGGAGACCAGTGGATTCTGCCTGGGGACAGACTTGACACTCCGCAGGCTAGGAGTGCACTACAGCAGGCTGAACAATGGTCACTGCAAGGATTCTACATTCTAGTCCTTGGGATTTGTTAAGTTTGACATCTCTGGAAAAAGGGTGTTTTTTTTTTTTGTAGATGTAATGATCTCAAAGTTTCTCAGGTAAGGAGATTTCCCTGCATAACCCAAGTGGGTTCTAAAGACAATACAACGGTGTGAGAGAAAGGCAAAGGGAGTTTGCAGACACAAGGCAGGAGAGGCGACTGGGCCACAGAGAGAGACCAGAGTGAGGTAGCCATGATCTAAGGAGTGGCTGAAGCTTCCAGAGGCTGGGGGGGGGGGGCGGGGGGCAGATTCTCCAACAAGCTGCAGAAGGAGCAGTCCTGCCGGCGTGAACTTCCAGCCTGTGGAGCTGAGACAACACACTTTTGTTTTAGGATACGGCTCTTGTGGGAACCCCCATGAGGGCTTCAGAAAAGCAAACACATGTTCTCTCTCTTTTTTTTTCCTCCAGGGTTACTGCTGGGGTGCAGTGCTGGGGCTCAGTGCCTGCACTAGGAATCCACTGCTCCTGGAAGTTATTTTTTCCCTTTTATTGCCCTTGTTGTTGTTTATCGTTGTTGTTGTTATCATTACTGTTGTCCATATATAGTTGTCTCACATAAATAAGTAAGTAAACATATAGATCTTACTATTATTATTATTTTTTTGTAGTCAGTGGGGTTTCACTGCTCTAGTTTTTTTTTTTTTCAGATAAAGAAATATACAGATAGATAGAGAGACACAGACAGACTGACAGAAAGGGAAAGACATCCCACCACCAAAGCTTCATCTACTGCAGTGGGGCTTGGGTTTGAGCCTGGGTTTCTCCCATGGCAAAGCAGATATTTTGACAGACTCAATACATAAATCTGACAACAACAACAACCTCAAAGCCCCTGATATAGGCTTTTTAGGTGCCTCTGAGGACATTTAGTTAAACGGCCTGTCACTTTCTACTGAAAAACTAAAGATATTAAAAAAAAGAATTAAAAGTGGCCCAGGAGGTGGCACAGTGGTTCTTGGGAGCCGGGTGGTGGCAGCGCAGTGGGTTAAGTGCACATGGCGTGAAGCACAAGGACCAGTGCAAGGATCCCAGTTCCAGCCCCCAGATCCCCACCTGTGTGTGTGTGTGTGTGTGTGTGTGTGTGTGTGCGTGTGGGGTCACTTCACAAGCAGTGAAGCAGGTCTGCAGGTGTCTTTCTCTCCCTGTCTTCTCCTCCTCTCTCGATTACTCTCTGTCCCTATCCAACAACAACAGTAATAATAACAAGGGCAACAAAAATGGGAAAAAATGGCCTCCAGGAGGCAGTGGATGTGTGGTGCAGGCACTTCTTCTAGCGTTTGCCCTTCTTCCGTAGCCAGTCAACAGCGTCAGGTTGAAAGCTGTCAGGAGCTGCTTGTTGCTGGCTTTGAAAGTGACTGGGATCCATGTGGATTCAGTTGGCTAGGAAGGATCCTCAGTTTCCCCAATGAATGGGGACTCACTGAGCCCCAGTGATACCTCTGGAGGCAAAAACAAGCAAACAAAAAAAAGTGTTGTATTCTCAAGTGTGAGGTCCTGAGTTCAATCCCTGGCAGCACATGTACCATAGTGAAGTCTGATTCTTTCTTTCTCTCTCTCCTCTTATCCCTCTCATTAATAAAATAAAATATTAAATAGAAAAAGGAGAAACATTAAAATAAAGGGAAAAAATAAAGTCTGTGAAAGAAGCAGCAGGCATTTCCAAAGAGCATGCTCACTCAGAAAAGCTTTCCTCCCTCCCTCCCCCTCTCTGTTCCTGTATCAGGCCCCTACTGGATGCCCAGGATTACCTGTGATACTGCTGAGTGGTCTCCCTGGCGCAATCAATCTCTCTCTCTCTCTCTCTTCCCTTTCTAAGAGAGGGAGAGACACTCTAGCCCCCTCCGCCATCTGTGGGCTCCCCTGCTGCATTCATACAGCTCCCGTGAGGTGCCAGGGCTCCAGCCCAGCCGCACACCTAGCAGAGCAGCTGTCCGCCAGCTGAGCCTGTCTCCCGGGACCCAGGGAGTATGCTGCTGGGGGATGAAAGGGGGAAACCACAACCCAGTTCTGGGTCTGTTGATTTGCTCAAGAGATTATTCAAGCCTGGATCCTGTAAATGGTGGAAAGCCCAAGGTGCAGGTCTCTGCTCCCATGGAGCTTACATACTAGAGGGAACATGAAAACAGAGATAACCAGAATGCTTAGTCTGGATGCACGGGGTGGGGAGGGAGGCCTTTAGAGAGGAGAGCCAGGGAGAAGAACATTCAAGCTGAGGAGGAGGAGGAGGAGCTGCAGGAGGGCTGCCTTGGAGAGAAAGAGCCTGCTGCAGCAGGAGAGAGAGACAGGTAGGGAGGAAGGGGGCCAGCTTGGGGGAGCAGAGCAGCAGGAAAGGGGCCGGGAGAGAAGTGCCGGAGAGGCCCTGGGGTGAGGCGTCTAGTCCAACCCCGGTGCGAGATAAGGAGTGACTTTGACCTGGTCTGCCATTCTGAGGCTGCTGTGAGAACGGGTCACTTCGCATCCTGAGTCTGTCCCCTCACCTGGAAGTGACAACTTACAGGCTAACAGTATCTCACAGAACGGCTACTGGGATTGAGATCCTGTGACGGCTTGGCCATGTCTGGTGCACAAGGAATCCTTAGCGCCGTGCTGGTACTGTTATCATTATCATTATTATTTATTTAATGATGCTGAATTCTTTCCGCGATACTTCTTGGACTTAGGAGGAGGCAGAGCTGCTCTCCGAACCAAGCTGTCTGCCACCACAGCCCGGCTGGGTGTCTCCTAGTGGCTCTGAGTCCCCGCACAGCCCGGCTGGGTGTCTCCTAGTGGCTCTGAGTCCCCGCACAGCCCGGCTGGGTGTCTCCTAGTGGCTCTGAGTCCCCGCACAGCCCGGCTGGGTGTCTCCTAGTGGCTCTGAGTCCCCGCACAGCCCGGCTGGGTGTCTCCTAGTGGCTCTGAGTCCCACGCACAGCCTGGCCCCTGGCAGTGTTGGTCCTGACTTCAGGATGACTTACCCCAAGGAACTGCGCCTTTGTTTGGGGGCCCGTGAGGTAGTGGGCTGGGAGGGTCGGACAGGGTTCTCTTGTGTCCGGGTGGTGGGGGAGGAGGCCTCTTCTTGGACAGGGTGGAGCTGCCACTAGAGGTCTGGGTGCTTAGAGGGAGTGTTGAAGGTGGGCCAGTTGGACCTGGAAAGGAATCGAATGGGGGCAGGAAGGTTAATCCCAGTCTCTCAGACAAGACAGCCAAGCCAGCACACAACTGCCGCCTAACATCCAGTGTGGCACAGGGACAGGAGCACAGGGCTGGGTGTGGCTGTCCCATCCGTCCAATAACTCACACACAGGTTCCTTTTTTTAACTGCTGACAAAGCAAATTATAACAGAAAGGAGAGTGCGTGCTTTTAAGAAACAAGATGTTGGGGTGGGGGGAGGCGAGGCGGTAGTGCAGCGGGTTAAGTGCACGTGGCGCAAAGCGCAAGGTCCTGTGTAAGGATCCCGGTTCAAGCCCCCGGCTCCCCACCTGCAGGGGAGTCGCTTCCCAGGCGGAGAAGCAGGTCTGCAGGTGTCTGTCTGTCTCTCCCTCTTCACTCTCCATTTCTCTCTGTCCTACCCAACAATAATAACAAGGGCAACAAAAAATGTGAAGAAATGGCCTCCAGGAGCAGCAGATTTGTAGTGCAGTCACAGAATCCCAACAATAACCTGGAGGCAAAAAAAAAAAAAAAAAAGAAACAAAATGCCTGTCTACATGGTGTGCCACTGGCTTTATATCACCATTGGAATAACGCACAGGGATCACTGCAAAATCTACTGAAGGGGAGCCGGGCGGTGGCGCAGCGGGTTAAGCGCACGTGGCACAAAGTGCAAGGACCGGCATAAGGATCCCGGTTCGAGCCCCCGGCTTCCCACCTGCAGGGGAGTCGCTTCACAGGCGGTGTCTGTTTTTCTCTCGCCCTCTCTGTCTTCCCCTCCTCTCTCCATTTCTCTCTGTCCTATCCAACAACAACGGCACCAGTAACAACAATAATAACTACAGCAATAAAACAACAAGGGCAACAAAAGGGGAAAAACCTACGGGAGAAGGGGTACACAGCAGCACTGGGACTGCCAGTGGAGACAGACAGCGGAGCCTCGGCCAAGCCTCCAGTGTCAGGGGTGGAAACGGCAGCACAGTCGCAGAAGTCCATCCTCTCTACTAGCACTTTATCTCCTAGTGAGCAAACAGCAAATCTGCCTGAAGGGTGTTGTTGTTATTATTATCTTCCAGTGAATCACCAGCTTCTGGGTGGACAGGTTTTGAACCTGAAAACTCTGTCTGTCTGTCTCAGAGTCCACAGGTAGAGCCACTACTCCAGCCTGACAGTGTGCTTATTATTATTTTTAAAGAGACTTTTGTAAATAATGAGAGGTATAAGAAAGAATAAGTTGAATGGGGCCAGGCAGTGGAGCACCTGTTTGAATGCACAGGTTACAGTCCACACGGGTCCAGGTTCAAGCCCCTGGTCCCCACCTATAGGGGCAAAGCTTCACAAGTGGTGAAGCAGAGCTTCAGGTGTCTGTCCCTCTCTATCTCCCCCAGCCCTCTCAATTTCTGTCTCTATCCAATAATAATAAGTAAAAAAAAAATTTAAATAATTTTTTTAAAAAGAGTGATTTGAGAAACAGAAATCCCAAACTCTCTCAAACACCCTAGAAATGATTAAGTCACCTATTCTAACAGAAGCCTGAATACATCA
The DNA here is from genome assembly GCF_950295315.1 of Erinaceus europaeus. Taxonomy (NCBI): domain Eukaryota; kingdom Metazoa; phylum Chordata; class Mammalia; order Eulipotyphla; family Erinaceidae; genus Erinaceus; species Erinaceus europaeus. The sequence continues at coordinate 205,410,506 of NC_080162.1, read as the reverse complement.
TACAAATGAGACAATGATTTCTACAGATGTTAGAAAGGAGCAAAACTCCACCAGAGCTCAAGCTGAGGTTGCAGTATGATGTTAGTATTATTTTTAAAAGATATTTATTTATTCCCTTTTGTTGTCCTTGTTTTATTGTTGTAGTTATTATTATTGTTATTGATGTCATCATTGTTAGATAGAACAGAGAGAAACAGAGAGAGGATGGGAAGACAGAGAGGGGAAGAGAAAGACAGACACTTGCAGACCTGCTTCACCACTTCTGAAGCGACTCCCCTGCAGGTGGGGAACCCGGGGGGGGGGGGGGGCTCGAACTGGGATCCTTATGCTTTGCTCCATGTGCGCTTAAACCATTGCACTACCACCTGACTCCCTGATGTTAGTATTAACACACACACACACACACACACACACACACACACACACACACACACACCATTAAATGGTTACTGTCAAAGTTGATGTAATTTTTTTTTTTTTTTTTAATTTTCACCAGAGAACTAACTACTCAGCTTTGACGTACAGTGGTGCTGGGGATTGGGCCTGGGACTCCGGAGCTGCAGATATGAAAAACTATGCATCTTCCCATGCCATGTAAAAGTTTACTTTTTGAACTAATGTTTTAAGGAAGGAATGAAGTGTTTTTTTTTAAGTTTTCTACTTAGACTTCTTTTGTTTCCAGAGTCCTGCTAAGCTCTGGTTTACGGTGGTGAGGGGGACTGAACCTGGGCCTCTGGAGCCTCAGGCATGACAGTCTCTTTGCATAACCATTATGCCGTCTACCCTCACCCCCTGGCATTTGTTTGTACACGCTGTTAGGGGAGTAGTAGTGATGGCACTGATTTAAACCAGTCCAAGTACTAGAGTGAGCTGTGGGCCAGGCACTGCACGACAAGCATTTCCAGGGCCCTGGCTTAGCTGCAAACACAGAGGACTGCTTCCACACACAGGAAAAGGCCAGAGCAACAAGGAAACAAACAAAGAGCGGATGTCACTGCCACGCAGGAGCCTAGACGCCTGAGGATCTAGAAAGACTCCAAAAGAGTTTTTTACATTCTGCATCTTAACAGAAAAGCTGGGTTACCGCTAGCCTCCATCCTTGGTCGAGTCAGCTTTGGTGTTCTCCTTTCTCAGCTGACCAGCACAAACCCTGACTTTAGCCACTGTTTTTCCAGGACCACCTAGTGTTACCTGCAGTAGAGTTCTCTGCTGTGGGATAATGTGGCCCCAGCTAGAAACTCAATTCTGTCATCTAGATACAAGATGCAATTTTCTTAACATGAACCCCTGGATTAATGTCCAGTTAGGACACCAGTCACTGCAGTCATACCAACTTAAAACACACACACACACACACTCTCTCTCTCTGCCTCTAGGGTTATCATCAGGGCTCGGTGCCTGTACCATGAATCCACTGCTCCTGGAGGCTATCTTTTCTTTTCTTTTCTTTTCTCTTTTCTTCTTTCTTTCTTTTTGTTGCCCTTGTTGTAGCCTTGTAGTTACTATTGTTGTTGTTGATGTCATTCGTTGCTGGATAGGACAGAGAGAAATGGAGAGAGGAGGGGAAGACAGAGAGGGGGAGAGAAAGACAGACACCTGCAGACCTGCCTCACCGCCTGTGAAGCGACTCCCCTGCAGGTGGGGAGCCGGGGGCTGGAACTGGGATCTTTAAGCCAGTCCTTGCGCTTTGTGCCACGTGCGCTTAACCTGCTGTGCTACCACCCAATCCATATATATACATATATATACATATATATATATATATATATATATATATATATATATATATATATATATATATACTTTTTTTTTCCCTCTAGGGTTATCACTGGGGCTCGGTGCCTGCACTATGAATCCACTGCTTCTTGAGGCTATTTTTCCCTTCTTGTTGCTCTTGTTGTGCTTAACCCACTGTGCTACCGCCCAGCCCCCTAAAAATATTTTTATTCATTTATTTTTGGGTAGAGACAGCGAGAAATTGAGACAGAGAGGGAGAGAGAGACACAGTGTGTTGGGAAATTGTGAGGAGCCTTACAAAGCATTAAGCCAGCTCCCCCTGCTCCACCCTGCATTCCTGATACTATGGCCTATCTACATAGTCAGTGTTTTGCCTGAAAGATCCCCACCCATTCCCTTCCTTTGATCTGTCTTCTATCTACCCTCCCTGCCTGCAGGGTAACATTAATCCCACCAGTTAAAACCCTTGCAATAGTTGCTAAGGAAGTTTCTACCTTCCCAGCGCCCTTTTGCCTTTCTCCACTCCTTTCCTAGCCATTTCCGTTTCCGACTTGTCACTTCCTGGTCTGGTCTTTAAAAGCGTTGCTCTCTGATCAACAGAGACATTGCATTGCCACTCCGCCACGGGTTCAAGTCATCTCTCCTGCGTCGCTGAGTGAGCAGCAGCCCAGGCTGGCTCCAGTCGAGAAAGTACGTGCCCGGGAAGAGGCACCCCCACGCTCGCCTGGCAGAGAGAGACACCCAGAGCCCTGCTTCACCACTCATGAAGCTTTGCCCTTGCAGGGGAGACCTGGGGCTTGAACCTGAGTCCTTGTGCACTGTCCTGTGTGTGCTTAACCGGGCGTGCTACCTCTTGGCGTTACAGACTACTTCTGTAGCAGTGAAGCGGCTGTTTCTCCGTCACTGCATGTGTGTGTGTGCGTGCTTTGGAGTTCTGCAGATGTGTTCACACTGCAGGCTCTGCCCCTGCACATCACGGCGCTTACTCTGCAACCAGGTCGGTGTGGGCTCAGCATGATTTCGGCTGCGAATGTGAGGCCACGGTGCTGGTCTCAAGAGCCTAGTGAACAGCTCACCTCGTCCTACGACGTGAGGCTGCTGTTGCTGACAAATGACCAGAGTTAGGAAGCGTTCACTGTCCTCTGGGAAGTAAAAGGAGAACAGATGCTGCAATGATGCAGGGGCCTCGCCGATTCATCTCTATCGCCATCTAGGGGCTTTTGGAGGTAGGGCACCGGGACGGTCATTTTTGTTCCAAGGCAGCCTGGGAAGAAACTGCCCAAGCTAAGACTCGAACCCCGTCTGGGAACCAGACCCAGCCTCCTCAAGCATCTCTTTACAAAGGGAGATCTCAACGTTCCTCAGGCACCGCACACTCTGGGCTTGGCCTTCTTCACTGCACCTGCCATAAGCCGTGACACTGCAGTTCATCACCTGTGGCCACCAGCAGGCTCCCTGAGGGACACGGTTTCCTTCCCCTAGTCTGGCCTGAACGGGGATCAGCGAGACAGGACTCAACCCATGGACGAGTAAGCGGCTTCAACTTTTTAAAAAATTTAAAAGATATATTTATTCCCTTTTGTTGCCTTTGTTTTATTGTTGTAGTTATTGTTGTTGATGTTGTCACTGTTGGATAAGACAGAGAGAAATGGAGAGAGGAGGGGAAGACAGACAGGGGGAGAGAAAGACAGACACCTGCAGACCTGCTTCACCGTTTGTGAAGTGACCCCCCTGCAGGTGGGGAGCCAGGGCTCAAACCCGGATCCTTAAGCAGGTCCTTGAGCTTTGCTCCACATGCGCTTAACCCATTGTGTTACCGCCCGACTCCCGACTTCAGCTTTTTTTTTAAAGCTACTGATTCAATTCCTCCCCCGACATTTCTAAACTTGTTTCTACATGGCTTTGTATGGATATTCCATGATTTTAAGAGTAAGGCTTTTTTCCTTTTTGTTTTGTTACCGGGACTTCCTGCGCCGACACAATTCCACTGCTCCTAGGGGCCTCTTTTTCTCCCCCTTCAGTCAGTATCAGACAGAGAGACAGTGAAGGGGGACGGGGAGAAGGGACACTGCGCACGGAACCTCCCCCGCACTCGGCGAGCCATCGCCTGCCCTGGAGTAGTCACATATGCCTGTGTGCATGCATGTTCATGTGTCTGTGCACACACACACACATGTTCATGAGTCTGTGTACACACACATGTTCATGAGTCTGTGTGCACAGGCATGTATGTTCATGTGTCTGTGTGCACGTGCACACATGTCCACATGTCTGTGTACACACATGTATGTGTGTACATGACTCAGCACACCCATCACTAAACTTCCAGAGCTATTATAAGAGAGCCCTGCATCCATTTTCTCCACTTTCCTTTCATAACCATTCAAGTCTTCAAGAGTTTAATAGTCACTTTGGTTATCATTATCATTACTTGCAAGTTCATTTGCTTCAGTCATTTTCCACATGAGTGGAACCGTATTTCTCTGTGATTTTTAAAATAAGAATACTACCTTATAACACTTCACAGATTTTAGGTGTGAACCATTTAAAATCAACCTGTGTATAAACTATTTTTTAGCATTAACTATCCAATTCCATCTTTCACTATATAGTTGAATCTTTCCTTTTTTCCTGTTGCCACTGGGGTTATCATTGGGGCTCTGTGCCTGCACTACAAACCCACTGCCACTGCACCTTTTTTTTTTTTTTTGCCTTTCCTTTTTCTTTCTGTTTTTCTTTGACAAGACAAACAGAAAATTAAGAAGGGAGGGGACACAGAAAGACAGGGAGAGAGACAGACAGACATCTGCAGATCCACTTCACCACTCATGAAGCTTTCCCCTGCAGATGGGACGCCGGGGGCTCGAACCCGGGTCCTTGTACATGGCAATCTGTGCGCTTAACTGGGTGTGCCACCACCTGGCCACCTACAACTGACCCTTTTGACCTAATTCATCTAACTCCCTTTTTGGTCGTACAGTCTAAAATATCTCCCCCCATTTCTCTATATATCTTATGTAAGCAAAACAGGACACTGTCTTTCTAGAAAGTCTAGTAATTCTTTTATTTATTTTTTTTTCTTTCTCTTCTTTTGTTGGGTAGGCTAGTAACTTTTAAGAGAGTATGTCTCTTTTAGGGTGAAATGATGAAAAACTAGATGGAGAGAGAAGAGAAATAGCAAGAAAGAGCCCTGTCAAGTTTGAAGAGGAAGACATTATATTATAACCTAATTTCTTTTTTTTATATTTATTTATTCCCTTTTGCTGCCCTTGTTGTTTTATTGTTGTAGCTATGACTGCTGTTGTTATTGATGTCGTTGTTGCTGGATAGGACAGAGAGAAATGGAGAGAGGAGGGGTGATAGAGAGGAGGAGAGAAAGACAGACACCTGCAGACCCGCTTCACCGCCTGTGAAGCGACTCCCCTGCAGGTGGGGAGCTGGTGTCTCAAACCGGGATCCTCATGCTGGTCTTTGCTCTTTGCGCCACGTGCGCTTAACCCGCTGCACTACCGCCCGGCTCCCAATCTAATTTCAAAGTAAGAAAGTACACTCAGTCCAAGCACTTGCTCTGGGTTAGAGACTACTCTCTGATGTCATGAACTTTCCTTGGCTGGCAGAGTACAAACTGGATGACATACTATATTGAACGCCAGAAAACGCAGACTTAGTTTTTTTTATTTTTTAAGGCGTAAGGAGCACAGAAGACTTCTAAAACAAGTGAACTGGAAGAATGTTATGTGCGCTATAAATCCGAGAACTGGTCCAGGAAAGAAGCAATTCTGAGAAGACAAGGAAAGGTGAAACCAAGAAATTTAAGATAAATAGCACCAAGGTAATTTAAAAGAGTAGTGGATGTGAGGCAAGATGAGGAGCTGGGAGAGAAGACTTGGACAGCGACTTCCTATTTTAATTGTGCCGGGGGGCTGGGGAGGGGATGTCCCCAAGCCTCAGGGATGATGATTTTTAGAACCAAGAGTCAGAGAGAGAGAGAGAGGTGGACAGGGTGACCCCGGAGCCTCGCTCTACATTACTGTGGGTATGGTGATGGGAAATAAACCTCGAGCTGCAAGCAGATGCCACACCGCTCAGCAGCCACCCTGACCCTTTTGATTTTCATTAAAAAATGTTTTAATTATTTATTAAACAGAGACATGCAGAGAGAAATTGACAGGGCAGGGGGAACAAGAGAGGGAGAGAGGGAGGGAGGGACAGACATCCACAGCACTGCCTCACAACTTAAAAAGCTTCCCCCCTTTACAAATGGGGGGCCAGGGGCTTGAACCCCAGTCTTTGCACATTGTAGCCTGTGTGCTGTACCAGGTGGGCCACTGCCCAGCCCCTAATTTTTTTTTTTTTTTTTAATGGTAAGGAAAGAACCACATCAGCACTCCACGAGCAACGTAGCTCCTCTGAGGCTGTCCACAGCACTCCTCTGAGGTGCTGGGACTCACACCCAGGGCCTTCCTCCTGGGCAGGCATGCACTCTCTCAGGTGAGCTGTCCCCCAGTCTCTCCAACATTTTTTCTGTAAGAGGAGAGAGTGTCCCCCCCAGCTCCGCGGGAAGGTTTACATACCCGGGTCATTGTCACTGCCGGTCCCTCCACTTGGACACTGCGACATACCTTCAGCTCCAAGCTTCCTGAGCTCCCCTCAGCTGCACTGTGACGTCACACTCACGTCCACGTCACTGACCAGAGGCTTCCACCTCAGAGGTGAGCTCAGCAAGTTCATACGCGAGATGGTGTGAGTGTGTCTCTCGCAAGCCACTGAGGTCGCTCAAGGCGATTTATAGTCAAAGCCTTGCCTGTAGTCCCCGGCACAACCACTATGACTCTCGAAAGACCAGCTAACTCCCGAGGCCCTCCCAAGCACTGCTTCCTCTGTTCCCCGAAACCCCCTTTCTGCACAAATCATTATAGCTGAAAACACAAGTGGTTTGAATTAAACCTCACCAGACAAGTATCTATTGGGCTGTCCGAAAAGCCATGACGTGTTCTATTTTATTATTGGATAGAGACAGAGAGAAATTGAAAGGGGAGGAGTAGATAAAGAGGGAAAGAGACAGACAGAGAGACACCTGCAGCCTTGCTTTGCCACTTGTGAAGCTTTCCCCCTGCAGGTGGGGACGGGAGGCTGGAACCCAGATCCCTGCGCACTGTACCGTGTGTACTGAACCAGGTGCACCACCACCTGGATCCAAGCCATGACATGTTTTTCTATGCAAAGATGTGTCCTGACTTTTCTGTCAGCTCAGTATCTTCAACAACAAGGGAACATGGGGGGGGGGGTGTTTTGATGCCGTGGTGTCTTGACTTCTCTGTTTCTCTTTTTGAGGAAAAAAAAAAAGTCACCTCAGGTGAAGCTCAAGACAACAAAAGTAGAGCACACTCACTCAGCCTCAGAGCCGCTCTGATAACGGCTCAGGCACGGTCGGTGCCTGAACATACGCATTTAAACAGTTCACCGGGAAGACTTGGTTACGACAGCCAGTGGTGGACAGAAACTGGGGCATCACTCCGACTATGCAGTGCTGAGATCAAACCTGGGATCTGACACTGGCGAGTTCTGCGCTGCACTACCACACCACCTCCCAACCACTAACACGGTTCATTTATTTATTGACTTTAATATTAGTTTATTTATTCCCTTTTGTTGCCCTTGTTTTATTGTTATAGTTATTATTGTTGTTGTTAGTGATGTTGTCATTGTTGGATAGGATAGAGAGAAATGGAGAGAGGAGGGGAAAGACAGAGAGGGGGAGAGAAAGACAGACACCTGCAGACCTGCTTCACCGCCTGTGAAGCGACTCCCCTGCAGGTGGGGGAGCTGGGGGCTCGAACCGGGATCCTTATGCTGGTCCTTGTGCTTTGCGCCACGTGTGCTTAACCCGCTATGCTACCGCCCAAGACACATAACATCTGTGTTTCTCTCAGTGCCCGGGATACTTGGGGATTAAATACAAGTCTCTGGAAATAATGTGTAAAGTATGTCAGGACATTCTTCTTTCAGTGCCTTTTTTATTTTTTAATTGCCACCAGGGTTATCACTGGGGCTCGTGCTGGCACTGTGAATCCAAGGCTCCTGGTGGCCTTTTTTTTTTTTTCTATTTTATTGGATAGGATAGAGAGAAATTGGGAGAAAAGAGGGAGATAAAGAGAGGGAGAGAGAAAGATGGACACCTGCAGATCTTTTTCACCACTCATGAAGAGTCTACCTGTAGGTGGGAGAGCCGGGGTTTCAAATCGGGGTCCTTGCGTATGCTAAGTTTAGTGGGCTTGAGCACACACCCCTGCCTGGCCCTCCTTTCAAAGCCTTTATATATTCGTTTTTTAGTAAAACAAAAAAAACCAGAGGTATTCTATACAAGCAGACCAAATGAAAGTCCATTTTTGAAATGTCAAAGACAAAACAAGGTTTAGGAAATGGTTTCTGTGTGGTGCCTGGGAATCAAACTTGGGACCTCATACTTGCAAGTCCAGACATCTACTGCTGTGCCACCTTCTGGGGCCAGACGATTGCTTGAAAAATTCTCATTTTCCTCCTTTTCTTGTGATCAGAGCTCTGGCTTTTTGTCATGCCCAGGGCTGAACCTGGGAACCTTCAGATACAAGTACTGTGTAATGCCTGTGTGTCTCCCAGCCCTACCAATTCTCTTGATGATCTTTGAAAATTTTGTCCATTAAAGTATAACTTACATGTTTAAAAAGTTTATTACTATTTTATGCTTTTTTGTTTGTCAATTACCAGAGCATTGCTCAGTACTGGCTTATGGTGATGTCAGGGATTGAACCTGGGACCTTGGAGACTCATGTAAGAAAGCTTTTTCTGCATGAACACTTATACTATGTCCCTAGCTCTGTGACATACATATTTTTAACCTGTCATATATTAATAGTAATGCCAAGTCACAGTACACAACTCTTGAAAATACAAATGTTTATCCTTAAAATCTTTGTCATCTTTATCTATTTATTGGATAGAGACAGCCAGAAGTCACAAGAGAAGGGGGTGATAGAGAAGGAGAGAGAGAGACACCTGCAGCCCTGCTTCACTCGCAAAGCTTCCCCCTGCAGGTGCTGCAGTGGTAGCCTATATACTTTATGGCACTCATAGAAAAAGGGAGGAGTTGGGTGGTAACGCAGCGGGCTAAGTGCAGGTGGCGCTAAGCGACTAAGGATCCCGGTTCGAGCCCCCGGCTCCCCACCTGCAGGGGAGTCGCTTCCCAGGCGGTGAAGCAGGTCTGCAGGTGTGTCTGTCTTTCTCTCCTCCTCTCTCCATTTCCCTCTGTCCTATGAGACAACGACGACATCAGTAACAACAACAATAAGCACAATAATAATAAAAAAACAACAAGGGCAACAAAAAGGAAAATGAATAAATATTAAAAAAAATTTTAAAAAAAGGAGAGAAAAGAAGAGGACAAACGAGGGTGGGCTGGGGTTCGAAGTGCTGACTCTGCGTCTCTACCCGGGCTCTGTCCCAGCACAGGGGTTTTTTCCTTGATGGCAACATCAGTCAGTCTTCCTTACATTTTGATAAGGCAGCCGGAGGCCCTCCTCCTCCTCCCTCCCCCCTTTTTAAAATTGTTATTTAAAGATTTATTTTCCTATAAGCGTGAGAGAGACCAGAGTACTGCTCCGCTCTGGTAGATATATGGTGGTTTTGGGGGTTGAACCTGGGTCCTCTGGGTCCTCAAGACACGCCAAGCTGAGGCGTCCCCACTTCACTATCAGCCTGGCCCTGGCTGCTCACCAGATCCCTGAGCTGAGTTCAGAGGAACTCCCCCCTCACCGTCGTATTCCTCCTACTAGTGAGGGTTCTGTCAGGGAACCTGATTCTGTCTCCCAGTGAGAGGCTCCAGACGGTCTTGTTCTTACGCCCCTGCAGTTATCAGCTGAGTGGGGCTAAATGGAAACTGAACAGAAGGGAGCTGTCCCCGTAGGGCATTGGCTGGCCTCAGCGGCGTGGTCTAGGGACCCCATTCTAAGCGGCATTACAGTCCCAACGGTGGAGAGGGGAACCAACTAGCTGCAGCTCATACTTCACGTTTCAAAGGCCTTATACACCGGCGAGAAAGCTGTGCTCTTGTGTCCCACAGCACAGGACAAATCCAAACTCAGCCTCTGCTACGAGCAGCCTGACTTTAGACGTGGAGGGTTTTTCCATGTTCAGCTGTGGCATCTTTTTGGTGTGTGGAGGGAACATGGAGGTCTGGGGGTGGGAATTGTGTGGAGCTGTAGCCCTCTTCTCCTATGGTTTTGTCAGTGTTTCCTTTTTATAAATAAAAAAATTAAAAAGAAAAGAAGGTGGGGTAAAGGATAGGAAAGCTGTCAGGGGAGGGAGGGGATACGGAGTTCTGGGGTGGGAATTGTGTGGAGCTGTGCCCCTCTCATCCTATGGTTTTTTGTCAGTGTTTCCTTTTAATAAATAAAAGTTAAAATACAGTGGGATTATATATATATATATATATATATATATATATATATATATATATATGGAAAATATAGGAGCTCCAGTGGCGCGATCGGTTAGCGCGCGGTACTTATATGGAAAATATATAAATACAAATAGATACAGGAACATTGTCAACCCAGATCTGAAACCTTGGAAGAAAGAATGCAGTTTCCAGTGGAGGGGATGGGACATGAAGCTCTGGTGGTGGGAACTGTGTGGAATTGTACCCCTGTTATCTTACAACCTTGTTCATTATTCAATCACTAATAAAACTTGGAAAAAGACAAAAAAGAGAGTGGCAATAGCAATATCTGTTTTCTTTTCTAAAAAACCAAAAACACTTAGTTTACATATGTCGGCTGTTATGAGGTCACTGGTGACCTTTGATGAGGACTAGTGAGGCCTCTTTTTAACTTTTCTTCATTATTTTATGCTCTGTGAGGCCATTCAGGGTCGCTGAGAACACAGCTCCCATTCACAACACCATTTCAATGGAGAATAAGCTCTGGAAACACAGTTTTGAATAAAGCTTACATTTCTCAGAAAATAGCCCCAGTGTGACTCCGATAGACAGGGCATTGTATACACCAGGGGCCCTCAGGACTCAGGTCAGCGTGCACTGAGCACACGAGAAGCTGCGTTTGCATTTACTGGCTGAGACCAAACCTACAGCTTTAGCTTTGGGACCCTCTCACCTGTCCCCTGGATGGAACGACCATTTAGATGAAGGTGGTTCTGGGCCTCAGCCTGTGTCTGAGCAGCTGGGAAGACGCTGACTTTCTGTGGGCTGCGGACACAGAACAAGCACTGGCTGCTGCAGACAGGCCACTAGCCGCCTGACACATCATACCCTGACCTGCCTCTGGGTTTAAGATCCTTCCCCAGGGGATGCGTCGCAGACAGAAAGAAAAATCCTTGGGGCCGGCTGGTGATGCAACTGGTGGAGCTCACATGTTACAATGTACAGGGAGGGACCTGGGTTCAAGCCCCTGGTCCCCACCTGTAGGGGGAAAGCTTTGAGAGTGGTAAAGCAGGGGCTGCCGGTGTCTACCTGTCTACTTCCTTATCTATTTATCCACCTCTAGCTCCCCCTTCCCTCTCAATTGCTGGCTGTCTCTATCCAAAAATTAATAAAGATAATTCAAAAAAAAAAAAGCTTAGCAGAAGGCAAAGGAGCGTGGGCTCAGATGGCCTAGCATCCAGGTTAGAATCGCAAAGAACCAAGCTCCTAAGGGCACCAAGACAACAGCTGTGAACCACAGCCTTCTCCGCCACATGAGGGAGCATGGAACAGCCATTTCCAACTTCTGGAAAAAAGAGGCATTCCGGTGTAGAGAGTCATTTCATTTTTAATCTTTTCCTGAATAACTGAAGTTCTACCACACATAACCAAGGAGCCCACCTGGACTTTGGATGGACGCTCAACTGTACTGACGTAATTCACTCTCTTTCCGGAAGCCTCCATTTCTCCAGCTGTAAAATGGGCAAAGTATATACTCTGCGGATCAAGGGCACCACAGCTACGAACGAAGAACAAAGGGGGAGCGACGCCCTCTCTGGCTGCTGCTGTTGGGCCCTGACGGGATATTCCCTCCGATGCCACGCAGACCCAGAAGCTGGGTGAGGGGGGGAGTCCCCGAGCTCGTGTTGAAGCTAGTACCTGTGGGGCCTTGCGTATGCCGAGGTTGTACGTGGCGTGGGCCATCCAGGGGGGACCCCTGGATGCCTGGGAGGTAAAGGCCTTCTTCTGTCAGTCTCCCCAGGGGCTTGTCGCCTCTCTGGGTTGAGCAAGAGGGAACCTGCCGAACGGGTCTCAGCCCCCCATGAGTCTCCTTCACTCAAGGGCCACATCCCCTCTGTGCTAGCTGGCGGTTTTCGCTTCCTCATTCTCCAAACTCGCTGGACCACTTACCCAACGTTACTGACCCGCATCATCTCTCTGTCCCCTGCTGTCTTGACCATGTAAGGCATCTCTTAAGATTTCTGACCATATAAGGCTAGGCCATAGTCGCCCTGTTCTCCCCCCTACCCCAACCTATAAAAGCTCTCGCTTGCCATGCAATAAACATGCTATTCACAGACAGATAGCGTCCTGGGGTGATCCTTGGCTCCGTCTCTTGGTCTCTTGCTGCAATCCGCAGGGAAAGAACCCCAGCTCATACTCACCCCCGCTGCCCTTGATTTGACCCCCTCAGCCCCCTCCTCTGGTGTGCAACAGAGTGGGTCAGCTGACTCTGTCGGATCGAGAAGCGGGGTCCTCGTCAGGACACGTACCTTTGCCGGCATTTCTAGGAGGCAGCGGGGGGGCCTCGGCGGTTGGGGACATCGAGTCTGTGCTTGTGGAGGCGAAGGACTGGCTGGTGAAGGCGCTGTAGGACAGCCGCTGCTTGTCCCGAGGGGTCCCGAACCCCGGCAGCGACAGCTTGTCTTGGGGGGAGATGCTGGAAGAGTGGCAGAAGCTCTGTGGTCTTGGGGAGCGCTCCTTCTTGATGGGGCTTGGCTGGCAGAGAAAAAGACCGGCCGTGAGTGAGATGATGAGGGAGGCCCGTCTCCATATCGAGGATGCTATGTGGGGTGCGGTGGGTGTGGGTGACGCTTGGCTTCCCGTGGCTCTCGATGGTTATTTTATTATTGTTTAAAACTTGGAAAAATAAACAAAGCAAACAACCCATCCTTTACTTTGAATAGAGAGAGAGAAGTTGAGAGGGAAGGGAGAGAGAGAAACAGACACCTGCAGCCCAGCTTCACTGCTCATGAAGCTTCCCCCCTGGCAGGTGGGGCTGGGGGCTTGGCGTTCAGTCCTGATGCGCTGTGAGGAGAGTCACAGCCACCCGGTCAGAAGCCAGCATGGCCTCTAGCATCACCATTATTTTCCCGGAGCCCTGCTGAACTCTGGCTTCTGGTGGTGTGGGAGGTTAAACATGCGACTTTGGAGCTTCAGGTATGAGAGTCTCTTTGCATAACCATTATGCTGTCTATCCCCACTTCCCCCCCTTTTAAAAGGTAATCTCAGTTTTATTTTTATGTCTTAGTTTTTTGATCGTGCACATTTTATTTTTGATGGACAGTCCACAGGTACCCGGGGAAGGTAGATGAGTCTATCTGCCAGTTTCGCATCAACTCTACACCTTAAGTGAACCGACCCATCCTACCCCTGTGGTAAAGGTCTCCAGAGAAAGAGAACGGGGCCAGGCAGTGGTGCACCTGGTTAAGTACGACTACTACAGTGTGCAGCGGCCCAGGTTCAAGGACCTGGTCCCCACTTGCAGGAGGAAAGCTTCACAAGTGGTGAGGCAGGGCTTCAGGTATCTCTTTCTCTCTCTCTCTTTATTTATTTTGCCTCCAGGGTTATTTCTGGGGCTCAGTACCTGCACTATGAATGCACTGCTGTTGTGGTCATCTTTTGATTTTTTTGACTAGGACAGAGAGAAATTGAGAGGGGAAGATAAGAGAGGGACAGAGGAAGACAGACTCCAGCAGACCTGCTTCACTGCAGGTGAAGTGACCCCCCTGCAGGTGGGGAGCTGGGGGCTCAAACCAGATCCTTGTGGGGGTCCTTGTGCTTCACACTAAAGAAATGCTTTTCTTATGCCCTTTTTGACCCATCTCACACCCAGAGACAGCCTGAAATTTTACCTGTCACCTATATTTACTTGAATTCAACTTCAAAATGTTTTCATTGCTTTCTGTACTAAATAAACACCATAAAGTTCAGATTAAAAAGAAAAAGAAGAAGAAAAAGAAAGAAAAGAAAATGGCCCTAGTGTCTCAGGTCCATAATACCGAAATCACACCCGCAGAGAACAGCCCAGAGAGAGAGAGAGAGAGAGAGAGAGAGAAAAGCCTTCACACCTGCAGAGAACAGCCCACAGAGAGAGAGAGAGAGAGAGAGAGAGAGAAAAGCCTTCACACCCGCAGAGAACAGCCCAGAGAGAGAGAGAGAGAGAGAGAGAAAAGCCTTCACACCTGCAGAGAACAGCCCACAGAGAGAGAGAGAGAGAGAAAAGCCTTCACACCTGCAGAGAACAGCCCACAGAGAGAGAGAGAGAGAGAGAGAGAGAGAGAAAAGCCTTCACACCCGCAGAGAACAGCCCACAGAGAGAGAGAGAGAGAGAAAAGCCTTCACACCTGCAGAGAACAGCCCACAGAGAGAGAGAGAGAGAGAAAAGCCTTCACACCTGCAGAGAACAGCCCACAGAGAGAGAGAGAGAGAGAGAGAGAGAGAAAAGCCTTCACACCCGCAGAGAACAGCCCACAGAGAGAGAGAGAGAAAAGCCTTCACACCCGCAGAGAACAGCCCACAGAGAGAGAGAGAGAGAGAGAGAGAGAGAGAAAAGCCTTCACACCCGCAGAGAACAGCCCAGAGAGAGAGAGAGAGAGAGAGAGAAAAGCCTTCACACCTGCAGAGAACAGCCCACAGAGAGAGAGAGAGAGAGAAAAGCCTTCACACCTGCAGAGAACAGCCCACAGAGAGAGAGAGAGAGAGAGAGAGAGAGAGAAAAGCCTTCACACCCGCAGAGAACAGCCCACAGAGAGAGAGAGAGAGAGAAAAGCCTTCACACCTGCAGAGAACAGCCCACAGAGAGAGAGAGAGAGAGAAAAGCCTTCACACCTGCAGAGAACAGCCCACAGAGAGAGAGAGAGAGAGAGAGAGAGAGAAAAGCCTTCACACCCGCAGAGAACAGCCCACAGAGAGAGAGAGAGAAAAGCCTTCACACCCGCAGAGAACAGCCCACAGAGAGAGAGAGAGGAGAGAAGCCTGGAGTCAGAGGCTCCGCAGTCACTCACTTTGTCGTCCAGGTCGTCGTCACTTTCGTCCATCTCCTCTGGCCGAAGGTTCCACTCGTATTCCACATGGACGTGTGGGTTGAACTTGCCAGATTTCGCCTGGGAAAGCTGAAAGGAACGAAGGATGGAATCATTTTGACTTGGACGTCGGACACTCTAATGTGGGACCATGTGACAGCTTGGTGGAGCTTAGGGGAGCTCTCCCATACTCGGATGGAGGTCTGGAAAGACACCCACTTGTTAGCCTCTCTCCTTATAGAGATGAGCCAAGAGGGAAAAGTCTCCCAGACTCAGTTTCTCCTTGTTAGTCTCTCAAGCTCACAGAAAGCCTACAGGCCTCTCACACTTAGTTCCCCTGCTAACAGGGCAAATGGTTTCCTGCTTTAGGGTTCATTCAGAGTTCACACATCCACTTCACGTTTTCATCACAAAGGAGAACACACTCTATCATGCACCCCTAACACCAGTGAAAAGCCCCCAAATTCTATTTCCTTGTGTCCCTTGATATCTATGATTCACATCAAGCTTTGTTTTTCTTTTCTCTACCTCACCTTACTGGTTTAACCCCCTATGCTTCTCTCAAAGCCCTAGGATAATTAACTCGCCTGCATCATGGAGACTAATTGTCTTGACCTTTAGGTTTTGCATCAATTCTTGTCATACCAGCCCCCTACCATAGGGGCAAGCTGACCTTTAAGAAACCTGTAATTTCTGACATATGTGAAAAATGTTCTTTGTTTAACTCTCTATATAAACCTGTACCCATCCCCAAATAAATGAGTGTTTGTACCACAGTACTTCCCGAGTCCTCCTTTCTGAATCACGCGGTCCCTAAGAGCCGGTGAGGGGGGGGTCAGTGGCTTGCCCCCAGGCTGGATCCCCTCCACAGGAGTGCCAGCACTCTAAGATGGTAGAGACGCGAGCAGATCCCACCTCTTATTGCTGGTTGCAAGTTAATCACCTGTAACTGCACCGTGAGTAGAACTGACAGGCCAGGCTACTGTAAAACGAGCGTAAGAGGAATCACAAGGATGACTTCTTACTACACACACACACGACACGTATGCACACACATACACAAATATACACACACATACACAAATATACACACATACACACACACAAATATATGCACACACATGAACACACACATACACATAAATATACACACACATACACACATATACACACAAATATATGCACACACATGAACACACACATACACATACACACAAATATACACACACATACACAAATATATACATACACATACACACATACACACATACACAAATACATATATACACACAAACACACATATATACACACAAACACACATATATACACACACAAACACACACATACATACACATATACATACACACATATACACACACATACACATACACACATATACACATACACACATACATATATACACACACATACACATAACTGGATAGAGACACAAGTTGAGATGGAAGGGGACAGAGAGGCAGAGAGACCCCTGCAGCCCTGCTTCACCACGCGTGAAGCTTTCCCCCTGCAGGTGGGGACTGGGGGCTTGAACCTGGGCCCATGTGCACTGTAATGTGAGCGCTTGATCAGGTGCGCCACTGCCTGGCCCCACAAAGAATCACTGATAATCTTTTTTTCCTTCTTCCCCCACTAGGGTTAATCACTGAGGTTCAGTGCCCACACAGTGGATGCTAGTGGACCTCCCCCCACCCCACTTTCTCTTATCTGATAGGACAGAGAGAAATTGAGAGGAGGAAGGAGGGACCTGGAGAGATAGAGACAGAGAGAGAGGAGAGGGAGGGGGGAATCTGCAGTACTACTTTGCAAATGTAGCCTTAGTGCTTGTTTGGGTTTCCTTAGTAAATATCATTTTAAAAAATCTATTTATTTTATATCCAATTATAGTTTCTTTTTTTAAATTTATTTTCCCCTTTGTTGCCCTTGTTGTTTAACATTGTTGTAGTTATTGATGTCACTGTTGTTGGATAGGACAGAGAGAAATGGAGAGAGGAGGGGAAGACAGAGAGGAGGAGAGAAAGACAGACACCTGCAGACCTGCTTCACCACTTGTGAAACAACTCCCCTGTAGGTGGGGAGCCAGGGGTCCGAACCAGGATCTTTATGCCAGTCCTTGCGCTTTGTGCCAAGTGTGCTTAACCCCAATTATAGTTTCTTTGAATGGTATTTTAGGCATCTGATGTCTAAAAACTTCTCCCTTCCATTTTTGTTTACCAGATCTTTTTATCTTATTTTTAATTTATGTATTATTGGATAGAGACAGAGAGAAGTTGAGAGGGGAGGGGAGATAGAGGGAGAGAGGCAGAGAGACACCTACAGCCCTGCTTCACCACTCGTGAAGCTTTCCCCCTGCAGGTGGGGACCCGGGCCTTGAACCCAGGTCCTTGCGCAATGTAATGTGTGCGCTTAACCAGGTGTGCCCCCGCCTGGCCCCGCTTACCAGATCTTCACACTGGGAAGCCTTCAGTCTCTTTGCTATGTCCAAAGCCGTCTCCCCTGACTGGTTAACTAGACAAAGGAGAAGGAAGCGCACACTTATCCAGGATGCATCTCGAAGGGCAGGAAACAAACTTACAGCCTCCCAGTGGGATAGGGAAGGCTGGGTTTTGGCCAGATGATGTTACTCGGTGACTCTTACCAACATCCACAGTGGGCTTGCTCCTGAGCAGAAGCTTCAGACACTCGGGCTTGCTGTACATGCTGCAGTAGTGCAGAACTGTGTTCCCGACGGCTGTCTGCTTATCTAGATTCCCGCTGGAAAATTAAAATAGTACTGGGGTAAACAAAATGACACGCTGTAGAACGTGAAGGGTTGCGGAGGAGTTGTGAAGCAGTTATGTATTCCTGAGTCAAGTTTGAGACCTATTTATTACAAGCTAGGGAAATTATTATGTTCCTCGCACACCACTTGAACTTAGAAGCAGTGGTGACAGTAGCAGTCAGGTTTTTTGGAATGCCTGCAGGGGGGCAGGCCCTGTGCATTAGCTGTTACACATGCTGGCCTGGCAAATGTCCAGAGACCGCATGCATGGCAAGTGCGGTCACGATCTTATTTTTATTTTTTTGCCTCCACAGTGCCTGCACCATGCATCTACCGCTCCTGGAGGCTATTTTTTCCCCCTTTTGTTGCTGTTATCACTATTGTTGTTAGTCTGTTGTTATTAGATAGGACAGAGAGAAATGGAGAGACAACAGGAAGACAGAAAGGGGGGAGAGAAAGATAGACACCTGCAGACCTGCTTCACCACCTGTGAAGCAATTCGCCTGCAGGTGGGGAGCCGGGGGCTCGAACCGGGATCCTCAGGCCGGTCCCTGTACTTCATGCCATGTGGGCTTAACCCGTTGTGCCATCGCCCGGTGTCCCAGTTACAATCTTCATGTTAGAGGTGGACCCTATGGAGCACAGAGCAGACAGTGCTGGTTCTTGTGACTATCAGCACATGGACAGTGGGCGGGGGCTGGGCCCCCTATCACCTGGTGCTTGGGTGAGGAGCACCCTAGACCAGCGTCTTCAGTCCTTTCTTTAGAGAAAACAGAGAGCTGTTGCTGCACTGCTCTCACATCTATGGACTTCCCCGGAGCTACCCATGTGCTGCTGGGGCTTGAACCCACGGCCTCTCACCCAGAAGGATGAGCTGTCTCCTGGTGTCTGGATCCAACACTCTGCGAGGAAGGACAGGCCTGGGCATGAATACAATTCGACTTGTGCCCCATTGCTGTTCTTCAGTGACTCTATGAGGCTCTGGCTTTCTCCCCGTAATTCCAGGTATAAAACTCAGCCTATAGGGGGCTGGGCGGCAGCGCGGCGGGTTAAGCACACGTGGCTCCAAGCTCAAAGACCGGATAAGGATCCGGGTTGGAGCCCCCGGCTCCCCATCTGCAGGGGGGTCACTTCACAAGTGATGAAGCAGGTCTGCAGGTGTCTATCTTTCTCTCCCCCTCTGTCTTCCCCTCCTCTCTCCATTTCTCTCTGCCCTATCCAACAATGATAGCAATGACAATAATAATAATAACCATAACAAGGATAAGACAACAAGGCCAGCAAAAGGGGAAAAAAAGGAGCCTCCAGGAGCAGTGGATTTGTGGTGCAGGCACCGAGCCCCAGCGATAACCCTGGAGGCAAAAATAAAATAAAATAAATAAAAAATCACCCAGTGAAGATTCCAGTAAGTCCAAGCTCCCCGTATCTAGTAGGAGACCAAGCTCCCTGTATCTAGTACGAGACCCCCCTACTGTACATCCCACATGTGAATTAATTACTGGGACAGCCACACAGACCTTTGCCTTACGTCAAGCACATGGCCAATTAAAACTGATTTGGGGTCCTGCTGGTCTGTGTGCTCATCTGACTTTTCCTCACACAGCAGAGGCAGGATACTGTGCGCTGTAGGCCAAGGGCTGGCGAACCACAGCGGCTGATGCATGTAGCTCTGCTCGTTTCCGTGTGTCAGGGGGCACCGCAGTGCTTCCGGATGACCTAGGAATGCCTCACACTCCACAGGCAAAGCCAAACAGCTGTGGCAGAAACTCCACGGCCTGCAGGGTTTAAAATGGGACCTCGTTCCTTACAGAATAAGCATCGGACTACTAATCTAGGTCACCGATGGGAGTAACTCGTGACAGCTGAAAAGGCGGCGTATTCGGAGAAAACAAACAAACAACCTACCAGTTTTGTACAAGAAAGTCAACTAAATGAAGAGATGTGTGATCGGCAGTGCGGACCGCGACATGAAGGGCTGTCTCCCCAAGTTCCTACAGGAAGGAAGAGGACGGATGAACCGGCTAGTCAAGGAACTGGCTTATCCATGGGCTATACTACACCACTTAGCCCAGAGCCATTCTTAACAGGATTTCAGAAGAAAAAAAAACCATCTGTTTATTGGCTAGAGAAACTGAAAGGAACGTGGAGACGGAGAAGGAGAGAGACAGAGACACCTGCAGGCCTGCTTCACCACTTGTGAAGTTTTCCCCCCTGCAGATGGGGACCGGGGGATGAACCCAGGTCCCTTGTGCCCTGGTAAATATTATCAGCACCCTCTTTCACTCTTAAATTGTCTTGATTTGTACAGAACCAGTCAAACTTGTAAAATCTGACCGTGTGGTGTTACAAAGACTTGAGACACACACACACACACACACACACAGCCTCGGCCATGAGCTCTCTCACACTCCCAGGTAGTATCATTGAGATGGAGAGGAAGGGAGAGACAGAAGCAGACGGAGAAGGAGAGACAGCCTAGCACCAGAGCGTCCGTCCAGCAGTGCCATGGCAGCTCCCACGTGGTGCCGCAGCTCAGCCTGGGCCTCAGCCAACTACTAAACCGATTTCCCGCATTTGTGCTCTCATCATCATAGCTCTGGTTCACTGTGGCTTCAGGGAATGAACCTGGGACTACAGAGCCCCAGGCATGAAAGTCTCTGACTTAACCACTCTGCTGTCTCCCCAGCACTTTGCGTTTCTCTTATTATTATTACTTTAATATTTATTTCCTTTTTTTGTTGCCCTTGTTTTTATTGTTGTAGTTATTACTGTTGTTGATGTTTTCGTTGGATAGGACAGAGAGAAATGGAGAGAGGAGGGGAAGACAGGGAGGGGGAGAGAAAGATAGACACCTGCAGACCTGCTTCACCACCTGTGAAGCAACTCCCCTGCAGGTGGGGAGCCGGGATCCTTATGCTGGTCCTTGCGCTTTGCACCACGTGTGCTTAACCCACTGCGCTACCGCCCGACTCCCTTCATTTCTCTTAGTTTTATCTTGATTCCAGTGAGGTCCTACCTGTCCAGGGTCCAGCAAAGGCTCCATTAGCTCTACCCCCTCTGCATAGACTTGAATTAGTGCAAGTAAGTCCCTGGATTTTATGGCCTCCAGCAATTCATTCAGCTTAGCTGAGGAAGATGAACACGTCTTCCGTGAAAACCTATGGTCTACATACTTTGCAGTGATATATTCTTTTCGTACAGTCCTGAAACCCAGAGATTCAAAATGCATAATTAAAAAAAAATTCCCACAGCTAAGAATTTTTTACAAAATTTCCTTATGAGAAGAGTTACTTTAAACTAACGTTTATTCCAAAAGGGACAGATGGAAAAAAAAAAAAACACCACCCCCCCCCACAGTACTATGTAGTTACAAAATTATGTACATACGGAGTGTAACATATTAGAAGTACTTACATGTCACTTGAAGGGGTGGGTTTTGGTGAGGGACTGGGTAAGTTTGCTTCCATAATATCGTTAAAACTATTGTTTCCTACATTCTTGGCCAGCTATAACACAACAGAGAGCAAATGCTTTATTACCAGGTTAAAAAAATATTTCCTTTATTTGCTTCTGAGACTTCTGTGTTTTTTTTTTAAAGAAATCCAATCAGATTATTATTATTATTATTATTACCAGAGCACTGCTCAGCTCTGGCTTATGGTGGTGCAGGGGATTGAGCCTTGGACTTGGAAGCCTCAGGCATGAGAGTCACTTTGCATAACCATTATGCTGTCTTCCCCTACCCTGCTTCTATGACTTCAAATGATGCATTTCCCATCATTTATTCAAAACACAAACTGTCTTATTTGGCTGAAAAATATTTACCGAGCTCCTACCATAAGCCAAGCACTGAACGTCAGACAGGAGAAGCCTTTTCACTGTTACAGACACACGTGGTAAGTACCATCACAAAACACCAAGGAGTAGAGGAGATTCCACATATGAACCTGGCTGAAGTGCCGAAGGAGCAGTGACACTTTTAAACCACCACTTCTCTCTCTCTCTCTTTTAAAATATTTATTTATTATTTATTCCATTTTGTTGCCCTTGTTTCATTGTTGTAGTTATGATTAATGTCGTTGTTGTTGGATAGGACAGAGAGAAATGGAGAGAGGAGAGGCTAACAGAGAGGGGGGAGAGAAAGACAGACACCTGCAGACCTGCTTCACCGCCTGAGAAGTGACTCCCCTGCAGGTGGGGAGCCGGGGGCTGGAATTGGGGTCCGTACGCTGGTCCTTGTACTTTGCGCCATGTAAGTGTAACCTGACCCCCTCATTCTTTCTTCTTCATCTCCTTCTCCTTCTTCCTCTTCTCCCCCTCCTTTTTTTTTTTTTTTTTTAACCAGAGCACTGCTCATCTCTGGCTTATGGTGGTGTGGGGGATTGAACCTGGGACTTTGGAGCCTCAGGCAGAAGAGTCTCTTTGCAGAACCATTATGCTATCTACCCCACCCCCCTTCTCATTCTTATCTATTTATTTATTTATTTATTTTGCAGAGCCAGGACCCCATACAGGTGGCATTTCCCTGCTCCTGGGCCACTTTTTCATTCAGATAGACCCAGAAGGAGAAGTCACAGTAGGGGACCTTTTGTTGCTGCCACTGTTGTGGCGTGTGGTGCCAGGGTTCACCTGTGGGCAGTGCACACAGTAAATTGTGCAGCTGATGCAGTGAACAGTGTCTCTGGCCCTCTGTCTCATCATCAGCACACACTCAGACGCTGCAGGCAGGTCATGACGAGGCCCCAGGAAACACTGTACTGCTGTGCGCCAGACCTTTCCGTGGTGGCGGGGAAGGGGGCGGGCAGCTCCTCTTACTAGAGCACAAAACTGGCAAGCTCAAGTTCCCAGAAACTGCAGGTTCAATCCCCGGGCACTGTCAAGAGCCGAGCCATGCTCTGCCTCTCATAATGAACAAAAATAAATACGTCTTAAAATTATTAAAAACATTAAAAACAAGACTCTGGGAGAGGAATCCTGGCAGGCTGAGCTGTCACGGTAGATGTCATGGATCTGAGTAAATGGAGTGAGTGACACTGTGCTCAGGAGGCAGACGGCCTCAGGTGCTTGGGTGGAAGGCTTCCTCTGCAATCCTCAATGAGTCAGAAGCCGAGTAAGTTACTCGGCCATTTTCTACTTTCTAAATGAAGGGCGTAACACAAAAGGCAGGTAATTATTGCTTTGCAGATGAGATGCTCAGATAACTAAAGGATCTTGGCTGGCTGCCCAATTACCATCACTTCGGGCTACTTTTCTCCTCAGCTTCTCATAAGTTAGAAGTCTAGATTTTAAAAAAATATTTATTTACGTATTTCCTTTTGTTGCCCTTGTTGTTTTATTGTTGTAGTTCTTATTGATGTCGTTGTTGGATAGGACAGAGAGAAATGGAGAGAGGAGGGGAAGACAGAGAGGGGGAGAGAAAGACAGACACCTGCAGACCTGCTTCACCGCTTGTGAAGTGACTCCCCTGCAGGTGGGGAGCCGGGGGCCTGAACCAGGATCCTTACTCTGGTTCTTGAGCTTTGAGCCACGTGCGCTTAACCCGCTTCGCTACCGCCTAACTTCCACAAGTCTAGATTTTTTGACTTCCAGGTTTACTTAGGTTCTGTTTAAGAGTTGACTTTTTTTGGGAGCCCTATTTTACTTTAAAAAAATATTGGGGGGAGGTCAGGCGGTAGCACAGCAGGTTCAGTGCACATTGGCATGAAGCTCAAGGACTGGCGTAAGGATCCCGGTTCAAGCCCTCAGCTCCCCACCTGCAGGGGAGTTGCTTCACAAGTAGTGAAGCAGGTCTGCGGGTGTCTGTCTTTCTCTCTCCCTCTCTGTCTCCCCATCTCTCTTGATTTCTCTGTCCTATCCAACAACAATGATATCAGTGGCAACAATAATAATAATGACAACAACAAGGGGAACAAAATGGGGGGAAAAAAAGGCTTCCAGGAGCAGTGAGTTCATAGTGCAGGCACCGGGCCCCAGGGGATAACCCTGGAGGCAAAAGAAGAAAAAAGATTTTCACCAGGCCAGTTTGGGTGAGTCATGAGAGAAAGCCCAGGGGTTGAGGATAAGCATGTTTAAGTGCTTATGACTGTTCTTGGCATTACTTTTCAAATCACGTGTGTGAGAGGGCTCTCAGAAATGCCATCCTCCACATTCTGATGTCTCACTTGTCTCCATTTTTCTTGTTTTGGTGTGGTGACAGGACTCAGGCACACAAGGCCTGCATTTCATCACCAGCCACCTGCCTAGAACTAGGTGAGGTTAGCTTTTGTTCGAACAGCAGTTTATAAGGCCAGACATCCTCAGGTCATCTACAAACTTTCAAGTAAAACAAATTAAATTTAGAAAAAGTATTATTATTGTTATGATTTTGCCTCTAGGGTGATCGCTAAGGCTTGGTGCCTGCACTACGCATGAATCCACTGCTCCTGGGGCCATTTCTTTTCCACTTTATTGGACGGGCCAGAGAAAAATTGAGAGAGGAGGGGGAGGGAGACAGAGAGGGAGAGAGAAAGACAGACACCTGCAACCTGCAGGCCTGCTTCCTGGCTTGCAAAGCGACACCACACCCCTGCAGGTGGGGAGCCGGAGGCTGGAACCTAGATCCCTGTGTGGGTCCTTGTGCTTGGTAGTATGTGCTCTTAACCAGGTGTGCCACTGCCCAGCCCTCTAAAAAATTCTTTTACTCAATGTTTTTCATAACCTAAAACACTAAGTAAAGCAAACAGGCTAGTTTAACACTTAACTCAGTGTATGGTATTACGTAAAATCATAAAAAAACTTTTTTTTTTTTTTTTTTTTTTGCCTCCAGGGTTATCACTGGGGCTCAGTGCCTGCACTTCAAATCCACTGCTCCTGGAGGCCATCATTTCCCCATTGTTGTTGCCATTATTGTTATTGTTGTTGGATAGGACAGAGAGAAATCGAGAGAGGAGGGGAAGACAGAGCAGGGGAGAGAAAGACAGACACCTGCAGACCTGCTTCACTGCTAGTAAAGCTTCCCCATTGCAGATGGGGAGCCGGGGGCTTGAACTGGGATCCTTACACTGGCCCTTGCACTTTGGTTGTGCCATGTGCGCTTAACCTGTTGCACTACCACCTGGCCCCCAAAAATGAATTTTTAAAGAAAAAAAAAAACCAGCTTTGAAGAAACCCAATCTAGAATAAAGGAACCACTTCAGATGAATTAATCATAAAAATATACAATTCACCAGGCTTTCAGCTAGGAAACAGAAATGGTCAACACTGCAGACCACAAAGACTGTATTTTAAATAGCCATACAAATTCACTGAATTCAGGAATTACAGTTCTTTGCACACAGCAGAAACAAACACACTCACAAAATCAAGTGTTACAGTAAGTACCGTTCAAGTCAGTTCAGTACAGGTCACCACTCACCAAGAGCTCAGAAGTTCCTAACTTGTCTAGTTCCAAGGACTGGATCCGAGAGACGTGGACCCCCATCTCCCTGTGGATGCCGGAACATTCGATACAGGTCAGAATCCCCAAGTTGGTCGACAGCCAGGTGGGCTCTGTGGGAAAATAAAAAATGAAGACAATGAAACATTGTGTCTGATTTTAGTGTTCTAACTAGAGGAACAAAAAAAACAGATTTTTTTTTTTTAGTTAGAAAAAAAGAATGAGGACTGAAGCAGACAGGCCAGAGGCTGTATATCAGATTTCTATGTCTAAGGCCCACAGGGGTCTCACATTTGTCCCCAAGACCACCACAGGCCAAAGATGAGCAGTGCACAGTCCCTCTCTCAGGCACACAAATAAATCTTTTAAAAGTAAACACACGTGACGCGAAGAGCAAGAACCGGCGTAAGGATCCCGGTTCGAGGCCCCGGCTCCCCACCTGCCGGGGAGTCGCTTCACAGGCGGTGAAGCAGATCTGCAGGTGTCTGTCTTTCTCTCCCCCTCTCTGTCTTCCCCTCCTCTCTCCATTTCTCTCTGTCCTATCCAACAACGACAACAACAATAATAACTACAACAACAATAAAAACAAGGGCAACAAAAGGGAAAATAAATAAATTTAAAAAATTTAAAAAAAGGTTTAAAGAAAAGTAAAACACACACAGACACACACACACACACACACGACAGAGACCGAGAAATTGAGAGGGAGAGATGCAGTACAACTACCTGTCCACCTTTATACTTAATACTCCTATTCAATTTTTCCTTTTTGTAATTGACACTAGGGGTATCACTGGAGCTCAGAGCCTGCACGGTGAGTCCACTATTTTTTTTTAAACTTTATTTATTCATTTTTTCCCTTTTGTTGCCCTTATTGTTTATTGTCATTGTTGTTATTATTATTATTGTTATTACTGTCATGGTTGTTGGATAGGACAGAGAGAAATGGAGAGGGGAGGGAAAGACAGAGAGGGGGAACGAAAGAGAAGACACCTACAGACCTGCTTCACCGCCTGTGAAGCGACTCCCCTGCAGGTGGGGAGCCGGGATCCTTAAGCTGGTCCTTGTGCTTTGCGCCACACCCCCTGACCCACTGTGCTACCGCCTGACTCCCAAGTCCACTATTCTAAGTGGTCTTTTTTTTTTTCCCTTTTTCTAGATCGCACAGAGAGAAATTCAGAGGGAAGAGAGATAAAGAGATACTTGTGACACTGCTTCACCATCTGTGAAGCTCAAGTTCCTCTCCCCATCCCCCTGCAGGTGGGGACCAAGGACTTCCTTCCACCTGGGTCCTTGCTCATGGTGACATTTGCACTCAATGGGGGAACGCCACTGCCCAGCCCCCAAACTGTTGTATGCTTTACATTGGGTTGTTCTAATTCTCCCCCGCCAAGAAAATTGGATCAGTCCAGTTAGTTTCGCGGGCCCGCTTGGCCCCGCCCCAAGGAACCCCGAGAGGGTTCCAAAGTTCCAGAGTTGGAGAGTTGCAGAGTTAAGAGAGTGCTGGTGCCGCCGCCGTGGGGAAAGAGGCAGCAGAGTTCTGTTTGGTGATTAGTTTGGTTTAGTTTATGAATCGTTGTTCCTGAATAAAGAAATACAGCTTCCCTGCCCAGCCGTATGTCTCTGGTCGTCTCTGTTACCCGCCCGTGAAGCTAGCCCGGCCAGCTGGAGCCTCCGAATTTTAACAACACCAAACATCTATTTCTTCTGCTGCTAAGGCCTTCAGGGCTTGCTCTGGACAAAGCTTCTTTCTGGCTAGTGAAATACCTGAGCATGTATTATTCTTCGACCATATTCTTGCACCGCGTGAGTCACTACCACACACATGAGACAGCAGAAAATGTTGAGACTTGTCTCTGACGCGCTTATGGCAAGTTTTTATGTGGAAGTTCATCTCCACAAGTAAAACAGGACGAGCTCGTGATGCAATGCTTAAACAGCCAGCTGCTAAAACAACTCACCTTGGTAGTGCCTGCTCTGTCAGATTCGAGCCTGGTCCCTACCACACTGAGCGAAGTTTTGATAATGTGGTGTGTGTCCCTGTTGCTCTCTGTCTCCAGGGTTATTGCTGGGGCTTGGTGCCTGCACTACAATCCCCTGCTTTTTTATTGGATAGGACAGAAAGAAATTGAGAGAGGAGGGGAAGTAGAGAAGTAAAGGTGTGGGGGGAGGCAGGCAGTGGCACACTGGGTTAAGTACGCATAGTATAAAGAATAAGGACCCCTGGCATCCCACTTGGTGGGGAGGGGTTCACTGTCGGGCAGCCCCCCCTGCTCTGATGCTGTGGTCTATTTACATCATCATTGTTTTGCCTGAGACCCGCCCTGCCTGCAGGGTAGATCCTTTGCAACAGCTGCTTTCTACCTTCGGCTCTTTTCTCTTCTCTTGCCCCTCTCCTAGCCATTTTCTTTTCTGACCTGCCACTTCCAGCTTCTAACATATAAAGGAGTTTTCTCTGATCAGTAAAGGCACTGACACTGTGTTCCCGCTCAGCCACGAGTTCCTGGCGTCTCTCTCGCCACGCTGAGTGAGCAGCAGCCCAGGTTGGCTCTGGTCGAGTTCTCTCCAACCCAGAGAGCAGTGCCTGAAGAAACGCCCTCAGGCTAGCCTGGCAGGTCACTTCACAAGTGGTGAAGCAGCTCTGCAGGTGTCTCTCTTTTTTTCCTTTTTCTTTACTCTTCACCTCTCCCCTAATAATTTCTATCCAACAAAAAAGAAGAAAGACAGACAAAGAAAAAATGGCCACAGGAGCCGTGGATTCCTAGTGCAGGCACTGAGCCCCACAATAATCCTGGAGGAAAAAAAAAGATAAAGAGGGAGAGAGAGACCGCAGACCTGCTTCAACACACTTGAAGCATCCCCCCCCCCCAGCGGGTGGGGAGCAGGGGCTCGAACCCAGATCCTTGCACAGGTCCTTGCTCTTAGTACTATGTGCATTTACCTGGGTGCCCCCTCTCTGCTTGTCTCTATCTGAAAATATTAGTCTGGAACAGTGACGTCCCAGTGATGACAAAAACAAAATAAGGGGCAGGGGGCTGAATCCCAAACCTCAACAGGTTTGAACCTATGTTTCTGTCTGTTTTTTAAACCAAACCACTTCTCAGTTCTCTTTCATAGTGGTGCTGGGAGCCTCAGGCTAGGACGTCTTTTGTGTAACCACTCTGCTCTCTCCCAGGCTCTACGCCCATGCTCTGACCCCCTGCCAGCTGTGTCACTTTGGGCAAATCACTCAACCTCTCTGAGTTCCCAGTTTGCCCGGAAACTTCGGTGAGAATTCAGTAAGATTAAAATAAGCCAAAAAAAAAAAAAAAAAAGAAAAAGAAAAAAAAGAAGAGAGCGAAATTATCTTAACTGATGTGTAAGCACTGAACAAAGGTTAGCTACTGTTCATGCCCGGACACCGTGACTCTTAGTCGTCAACAGAAGGTCGCAGAAAGGTGTCACTAACATGGCTCAGAGGTCGGCTGAGAAGGAAAGGCCTGCGCCCCGCGTGGGCCACGCCACACACACCGCTTCACAGAGTGTTAGCATCCTGCTCTGAGGCCGAGAAGGCTGAAGCCAGAGAGCTACAGGCTCTGTGTGCACGGGCCAAACAGCCGGCGTGAGGCTCAAAGCCAGGATGCGTGTGCTCAGATCCAGGCTCTCTCGCCAAGGGCCCCAGCGCTTCCAAGAAAGGCAGCATTTAGGCAGGTGGTCACTTAGGGAGAGCAAACAGGAAGGAAAAGGTGCTCGAGAGCTGGGAAGGGCAAGCTGATTTTACCAATGGGATTTATAGGAAGAAAAAACAAAACAGAACCAGAAACAGGCTGGGGAAATCGCTCACCTAGGCGACGCACCTGCTTTGCCACGAGTGAAGCCGCATTTACACAGGCCCCGCTCAGCGGAGGAGGCTTTGGTGCCATGCGGCGCTCTCCCCCTGTCTCTCTCTCTCTAAAGAAGTCGGTCTGGAGTGGGGGTGAAGATCCAGTGACACACAGTCACACACACACACACACACACTCACTCAGGCACTCAGCCCCCCACACACGTACACAACCACACCCCACGTGCTCACACACACCCGTACATCCACATGCAGGCACAACCCCCCCCACACCCCCACATACATGCACACACACCCCACAATACATGCACACACATGTACACATGCACCCTCCATCCCCCCACATGTGCTCACACCCCCCCCACACCCACACATCCCTGTTTGTCATTACGCCAGGTCCCCTGCATTGCTTGATGCTGTGGTCTATTTCCAGAATCATTGTTTTGCCTGAGACCCGCCCTGCCTGCAGGGTATTGGTTTAATCCCACTGGTTAGAACCTTCGAAACAGCTGCTATGGAAGCTTTCTACCTTTGCACTCTTTTTTTTCCCTCTCCAACCCCTCTCCTAGCCATTTCCTTTTCCGACCTGCCACTTCTGTTTCAAAAGATATAAAGGCGTTGTCTCTGATCAATAAAGGCACTGCACTGCGTTCACGCTCAGCCACGAGTTCCAGAGTCTCTGTCTGGTGATGCTAGCCCGGCACATCCCCACACACATGCACCCCCCACGCACACCCCCACACATACAAGCACACACATGTACACATGCACCCCCCACACCCACATGTGCTCACACACACCCCCGCATCCACATGAAGGCACAGCCCACATGCACACCCCCATACATACATACACACACACCCCCTGCACACACATGCACACACGCTCACCCCCCCACGCACGCACACGTCCAGCTGTAGGAGGCAGCTGGGTTCCGGAGGGAGGTGATACCTGAGGAGCCACAGTCGCAGCAGACGTCGTTCCCCGGCAGCCTCCGCACGTCCTCTATGATGGCTTTCGTCAGGTCCTCCAAGCTGTTCTCCCCCGTGCTCTGCTCTCCTCGGAAGGCCATGGTCAGGGCCTCCTCTTTGCTGTTCGTCAGCACCGATATCCATCTGGCGGCAGAACATGGAGGAGGTAAGAGCCTGGCCAGCCTCTCTCTCCACTGCCAGAATTCATCCCCTCAAGAACTCCCAAGAGAGTCTCCCACACCCCCAGTTGGCAACGAAGTGAGGAAAGCGGCCAAGGCAAGAGAGAATAGAAGAGTGGAAATCAATATATGGGGGTATGGATGGCCCTGCCAACGCCCAGGCCCAGCGGGGAAGCAATTATAGAAGCCAGACCTCCCACCTTCTGCATCCCACAATGACTAAGAAAGCCTAAAGTAACGCTCAAAATCAACTAGTTACTGGAAAAAAACTCAACTCATTTCTGGGTGACACTGGGGGAAAATGCTCACAACAAAATGTTTTGTAAAAAAAAAATATATATATATATAAATTTAAAAAAAAAAAAAAATCTTTATTTATTAGATAGAGACAGCGAGACACCTGCAGCCCTGCGTCACCACTATTTAAGCTTTTCCCTTGCAGTTGGGGACCCGGGGTTCGAACCCTGGTAGAAAAGCATTTTTCATCAGAAATTCTTAAACTTAAACATATGTACAAAGTATGTATTTTTGAAGTATGTATAAAAGACTAAGGAAATTAGCTGTCTCTAAGTGATTCTTTTTAGGAAGAATGAATTGCTCAGGGGGCCGGATGGTAGCGAGGCTGGTTCTGCACACGTTACCACACACAAGGACCCAGGCTCAACCCCCCCAGCCTGCACCTGTGAGGGGAAGCTTCACTAACAGTGAAGAAATGCTGCAGGTATATTTCTTTCTCCCTTCTCAGGTTTTCTCTATCCTATCAAATCAATAAAATAAAAGCAAATGAATCAGTGTGTTGTTCTGGAATTATCCAAATACATAATGATTTTGTATTGTTTTTATGAATGAGGAGGGGAAATAAAATCTCTTTATTTATTTATTTTTATTGTTGTTTTATTGATGCTGTTGTTGTTTGCCGGGCTAGCGTGAGGGTGTTTCTTCCTGGGCACGTGTTCTCTGGGTTCGAGAGAACTTGATGGGAGCCAACCTGGGCTGCTGCTGACTCAGTGACGTGCGGGAGAGAGACCAGGAAGTCGTGGCAGAGCGGGAACGCAATGCCTTTACTGATCAGAGACGATGCTTATATATTTTGAATTGGAATTGGCAAGTCGGAAAAGGAAATGGCTAGGAAAGGGGGTGGAGAAAAGGAAAGAGGGGGCTAGGTAGAAGCTCCCTTAGCAACTGTTGCAAAGGTTTTAACCTGTGGGATTAATTAATACCCTGCAGGCAGGGCGGGTCTCAGGCAAAACAGTGATTATGTAAATAAATCATAGTATCAGCACTGGAGGATGGAGCAAAGCGGGTGGGGGGGATGGCTTAAGGCCTGACAGTTGTTGGATAGGACAGAGAGAAATGGAGAGAAGAGGGGAAGACAGAGAGGAGGAGAGAAAGACAGACACCTGCAGACCTGTTTCACCGCCTGTGAAGCGACTCCCTGCAGGTGGGGAGCCGGGGGCTCGAACCGGGATCCTTATGTCAGTCCTTGCGCTTTGTGCCATGTGTGCTTAACCCGCTGCGCTACCACCCGACTCCCTAACTTTTTTTTTTAAAGGATTTTATTTATTAATGAGAAAAAATAGGAGGAGAGAGAGGAAGAATCAGACATCACTCTGATACATGTGCTGCTAGGTATTGAACTCTGGTTCTCATATGTTTGAGAGTCCAATGCTTTATCCACTGCACCATCTCCTGGAACACTACAATTTAGTTCTTTAAGAAGATGAAAACCATGTCCAAATCAAGTCTGCTTTTCCCTCTTGTGTAGACAGCTAAGATCTACTCTCAGCAGGGATCAGGGATGCCCATCACCAAGTCTCTCGCTGATATGTGTGTCTTGCAGAAAGAAATGAACACTTAACAAAAGGCCATGCACAGAGTTTTAAGATATGTAACACTGACAGCAATAAGAATAAAAAATCTGAGCAGATTCCCTTGGACTTGTGAATTGCAAGTCACACCACTGCCTCTTGGTGGCGCTTACCCTTAGGAAGTTGTGCAAACACACTTGACAGCTTTAGAGAGAAACCCATCCAGCAGTTGGGAAAGGATAACCAGAAAGAGGTGTGTACTCCTGTGTTCACAGCAGCACAATTCATAACAGCTAAAACCTGGAAGCAACCCAGGTGCCCAACAACAGATGAGTGGCTGAGAAAGCTGTGGTATATATACACAATGGAATACTATGCAGCTATCAAGAACAATGAACCCACCTTCTCTGACCCATCTTGGACAGAGCTAGAAGGAATTATGTTAAGTGAGCTAAGTCAGAAAGATAAAGATGAGTATGGGATGATCCCACTCATCAACAGAAGCTGAGGAAGAAGATCTGAAAGGGAAACTAAAAGCAGGACCTGACCAAATTGTAAGTAGGGTGCCAAAGTAAAAACCCTGTGGTGAGGGGTAGACATGCAGCTTCCTGGGCCAGTGGGGGGTGGGAGTGGGTGGGAGGGATGGGTCACAGCCTTTTGGTGGTGGGAATGGTGTTTATGTACACTCCTAGCAAAATGTAGACATATAAATCAGTAGTTAATTAATATGAGAGGGGGGAAAATCAATTGTATGTCTCAAAGTTTTTCAAAACACAAACTGAATCTTTTTAATATATAGGCTGTGTATTTGATATGCGGACTCTCTCAAAAGCCTAGACCAAGTAGATTAGAAGCATCCAATAGCACAGCTATATACAAGGATAGGGCATCTTGTACATTAAAGAGGAATCTTCCTGTGATCTGCTCTCACGTTAGAAACTAGAAGTCATCTGGTTAAAAGCAGGTAACACTGGGTTCAAGAGGACCAATCGCGCGCTCATTTTACAGCGGCTGAATTGCTGTCACTGGAATGCTTCTCTGATTGAAGCCTTTCTTTTCTCTTAAGTACGACGATATTTTGCTTCTTATTAGCAGTATCTAAAATGTGCCAAATGCTTATACTTTTGGAAATATAATCTTCTAGCATGCCTGGGAGTTAGAGTTTTAATTCTTTAGTTTTATTATTTATTTCTACCTCCAGGGTTAGCGCTGGGGCTCGGTGCTGGCACTATGAATCCACTGCTCCTGGAGGCCATTTTTTATTGGACGAGACAGAGAGAAATTGAGAGAGGAGGGGAAGAAAGAGAGAGAAAGAAATTGGGAGTTGGGCGGCAGTGCAGTGGGTTAAGTGCACATGGCATAAAGCGCAAGGGCCGGCGTAAGGATCCCAGTTTGAGCCCCCGGCTCCCCACCTGCAGGGGAGTCGCTTCACAGGCGGTGAAGCAGGTCTGCAGGTGTCTTTCTCTCCCCTCCTCTGTCTCCCCTCCTCTCTCCATTTCTCTCTGTCCTATGCAACGACAACATCAATAACAACAAGAATAAAAAAAAAGAGGGAGAGAAAGGCAGACACTTGCAGTCTGCTTCACCGACTACCCCCCTGCAGGTGGGGAGCCGGGGGCTCAAACCGGGATCCTTGTGCGAGTCTTTGCGCTTCGTACTATGTATGCTTAACCAGGTGTCCCAGCCTGAGTTTTTACTTCTCTGTAGGTGAAGAAACTGAAGCCTTCAGAGGTCTACAATTTCCTGGGGTCCCAGAGCCAGACTGAGACGTTCATGAGAGGGATGTAAAAACATATGTGCTGACCCCTTTATCTGGGGTTCTCTCCAGTGTGTCACACTGGCCTCTTTATAGTTCATGAGCAAGAAACAAGCTTGTCAGGCTGATCAGAAGAAAATATGGACTGAAAGGAGGACGACTCATTGTTAGGAGAAACAATTCAAATTTTGTAGAGTGCAATGTCTACATTCCAAAATGTACATCCAAATAAACCTACTATTTCTGACAACTGAAAACGCTTTGCAAATCGTTTTGGAGTCACAGACATACAAAGAAGCAGAAGGAAGAAAATCGTACAGAATTATGTTTTGTTTCTTCTTTTGCTGCTTTGAGTTAATTTTGAGAGAGAGAGAAGAGAAGAGGAGAGGAGGGGAGGGGAGGGGAGGGGAGGGAAGAAAAGAGAGAGGAGAGAGGAGAGAGGAGAGAGGAGAGAGGAGAGAGGAGAGAGGAGAGAGGAGAGAGGAGAGAGGAGAGAGGAGAGCATCAGTCTGGCACATGGCTGCTGGAATGCCGGATACTGAACTTAGGACTTCAGGCTTTCAAGTCCTGGGCTGCTTTCTTCCACCAATTTTCTTTCTTCTGGGTCACACTTTCCAGCTTGGATCAAATAAGAGTCAGGTGCCCCGTGACTAAAACACTGGGTAACTAACTCCTAAGTGCAGACACTGTGATCAAAAGGTGTGGAACAACAGTTCTTGCCCTTAAGAAGCTCTCGATCTCCAGAGGCCTCTGCCTATCCCCAAGAACACCAGAGGGGAGAGAAAGGGGAATCTCGCTGAGGACTGGGAGGAAGATATTTGTCATTGGCTACAGAGAGAAATTGTGAGGGGAGGGGAAGACAGAGAGGGAGAGAGACAAGAGGGACAACTGCAGGCCTGCTTCACCACTTGTGAAGCTTTCCCTCTTGCAGGTGGGGAGCAGGGGCTTGAACCTGGGTCCTTACACACTGTAATGCGAGTGCTTAACCAGGTGCGCCACCGCCTGGCCCCTGGGAGGCGCTTTTTCAAATTAAGGCATCTCGTTATGATTCCAAAACTACTTACGCTACATAGTCCGGTTCATCTTCTGCTTGGAAGTGATATGTCCTATTATCTAAAACATAAGAAAGATAAAAACAAACAAAAACAGCAGAATCAGCAAGCAGAATCACTTCAGGTATAATGTAGATTTTCAAAGTTCCTAAGAAAACAAAATACAATCAAGGGAGGATTCAAACATTACTATATATAGTTATATAGAACGTTATATATTGGGAGTCAGGCGGTAGCACAGCTGGTTAAAACGCAGGTGGTGCAAAGTGCAAGGACCGGCTTAGGGATCGCGGTTTGAGCCCCCGGCTCCCCACCTGCAGGGGAGTCACTTCACAGGTGGTGAAGCAGGTCTGTAGGTGTCTGTCTTTCTCTCCCCCCTCTCCATTTCTCTCTGTCCTATCCAACAACGATGACATCAATAACAACAATAATAACTACAACAATAAAACAACAAGGGCAACAAAAGGGAATAAATAAATATTAAAAAAGAAAGAATGTTATATATTACTGTGTACTTTTAAACCAGTTTTTTTTTTCCCAGTAGCTACGCACCCCACTCTGTTGATACTACTTTTCTGAAGTGTGATATAAGGAAACAATAAAATAAGATGCCAACACATGGCCCTTTTAATATTTACTTATTCATTGGATAGAGACAGAGAGAAGTCGAGAGGGAAAGAGGAGCTAGAGAGAGGGACGCCTGTAGTCCTGCTTCACCACTTGGGAAGCTCCCACTCTGAAGGTGGGGACTGGGGGCTGGAACCTGGGTCCCTGTGCGCTGTAATCTGCGCACTCTAGCCGGAGCGTCACTGCCTGGCCCCACCTCTGGCACTGTTCGAAGAATAAGCCGCGGCAAGGAGGCTAGGTCCTCCTTGGCAATCTGGAGAGTCCTAGCTGGCCCTTTAGTATTTACTTTCATTTACGTTTCACTTCGTCTCTTCATGGGAGTCCACGCTTTAGAAAATCATGCCTTCTCCAGCGATGGTGTGTGATTTGCAGGGCAGCTCTGATGCCTAATCGTGCTCTGCCCCAGAGGAGTCTGGACTGTAAACCTGGCTGAATCAGACTCTGGGGAGGAGGGAGCAGCCAAGTTGGACAGCCTGGGCAGGTGTAAGTGAGGGAAAATCCGTCTCAGAACATGGCGCTCGTGGTGGCCTTTATCTTTAGCATCGCTACTAGACCGGTGCAGGTGGCTCCCACCTCCCCATCAACGCCCTCAGTGGGGAAGAGAGGGCGCGTGAGTCAGGGCAGTTAACATACAGGAGACTTGACTAGATCCTGGCCTGACTGCGGTGTGGCTTTCTGTAGGAATAGTGAACCGCTCTGAGCCCAATCTGCTCTCCTGGCAAATGGGAAACTGGCCTTTTGTCTGTCAAGCACGCGGTCCATGTTATTACTTATAGGTTCTCAGATCTAGGGGTTCTTTTAAAAAAATATTAATGATTTGTTATTGGATAGAGACAGAGAGAAATTGAGAGGGGAGGGAGAGAGAGAGAGAGAGAGAGAGAGAGACACCTGCAACGTGAAGCTTTCCACCCTTGTAGGCAGGAACCAGGGGCTTGAACTGTGATGTGCTTAACCAGGTGCGCCACTGCCTGGCCTCACAGATCAAGGGGGTTCTTCACTTTTGGAAGCTTCATCATAATTCCAATTTCTGATATCTCATTAATAGCCTAGGACATATTTCAGTCACAAAGATCACACACAGTATGAACTTCAAAGACTCCCATGACTCATCTGTCTATGGGGCCAGGACTGTGTGAGGACATTTATCCATACAACGACGTAAGAAAGAGTCTAATGGTCAGGAACTTATTTAGTTTTTGCCTCTAGGATTATCGCTGGGGCCCAGTGCCTGCACCAAGAATCCACTGGTCCTGGCAGCCAAATTTCTCATTTTTGTTGTTGTCGTTGTTATTGGATAGAACAAAGAGAAATGGAGAGAGGAGGGGCAGACAGAGAGGGGGAGAGAAAGACAGACACCTGCAGACCTGCTTCAAAACCTGTGAAGCAACTCCCCTGCAGGTGGGGAGCCGGGGGCTGGAACCAGGATCCCTGTGCCAATCCTGTGCTTTGTACTGTGTACACTTAACCCACCGCACTGCAGCTAGCCCCCCTGGGCTTTTATCCTTAATGCAGCCCCCAGAACAAACCCAGGACCGCACACGTGTACAGTGCTGCTGAGCGGCCTCCTCTACACAATTTCCTTCTCTTTCCCCCTCTCCCTCTCTTTCTGAGACAGACAGAAGGAGAGGCACCATGCCCCCAGTTCACCAACTCTAGTGTTTCCACGTGGTACCAGAGGGGGGTTCAAGCCCAAGGGCTGGGCATGCTGAGCTGTTCAGCCAGGTGAGCCAACTCAAGGGCCTAGAAAATTAGGAAGTCACACTGAAGGTTCGAGTTGCAAGACTGGAGCGATTCCCAAGGGACACTTGACTGGCACGGCCTTGCCAGTGAGTGATAGTGTCCCTGGATACATCCACAGGGAGACACAGAGAGAGAACCTACAAGAATCCAGACCTCCCCCCACTCCCTGAAAACATCAGCGATACGGCATGTAGACCCAGGGCGTGTGTGGTAGCCTTAAGTACCCGTCTCATCAAAAAGAAGCCTTGAGGTGAGCTATGGACCAAGGCTAGTGAGGCCGGGGGCTGAGACGTCTGAGGTGGAACAGGATGACGGTCTGGTGGTGGGGCAATCTTGCGGAGATGTGGAAATGGATACTGTAACGACCACAGTCCTGTAAATCAGCACGTCCCCACCCAGATGATGCTAAGGCGGAGAAAAAGGACTGGCTGGATGCAGGGAGGAGAGAAAGGCAGGACAGAGTGTCATCCAGCTGTGAAGTCCGCAGGTAGCTCTTGAAAGCAAAGGAATGGTCTTTCCTTGACTTTGTATGCTTTTAAAATGTGGCCTTATCAC
The DNA here is from genome assembly GCF_950295315.1 of Erinaceus europaeus. Lineage (NCBI taxonomy): Eukaryota > Metazoa > Chordata > Mammalia > Eulipotyphla > Erinaceidae > Erinaceus > Erinaceus europaeus. The sequence goes on along the minus strand of NC_080162.1, from coordinate 205,372,805 downwards.
TTATTTATTATTGGATAGAGACAGAGAGAAATTAAGAGGGGTGGAGGAGAAAGAGAAGGGGAGAGACAACTGCAGCCTTGCATCACCACTCATGAAGCCTCCCCCCGCTGCAGGTGGGAACCAGGGTCCCTGAGCACTGTAGTGTGTGCACTTTACCTGGTGCGCCCTGGCACGGTCCGCAATTTTTCCTTTAGAAGTCCTTGCAGGGATAAAAAACTGGGGGAAGGGAGTCGGGTGCTAGCACAATGGGTTAAGTGCAGGTGGTGGGAGTCACTTCACAGGCGGTGAAGCAGGTCTGCAGGTATCTGTCTTTCTCTCCCTCTCTCTATCTTCCCCTCCTCTCTCCACTTCTCTCTGTCCTATCCAACAATAATGATATCAATAACAACAATAATAACTACAACAATAAAACAAGAAGAGCAACAAAAGAGAATAAATAAATAAATAAATATTAAAAAAAAACACCTCTGGGGGAAAGTCAGCTGTGCAGACATACAGCAAACTGATGAAGACAACACACACCTTGCTGATGGTAAAATGAATGTCACTCGAGGAGCTGCTCTGCTCTCCCCCTTCCCTTTTTTGACAGAGACAAAGAGGCAGAGACCACAACAGCAAAACCTGGGTCGCACACCTGGCAAGAGAGCTCTACCCAACTGAGCTATTTCACTGGCCCTGAGGACAAGCTTTGGTTATTTAGACCTTGTTTTGTGACATCACAGTTCCTAAGAATTTACCGGGTGCCTGGCAGTGGTGCACTGGGATAAGTGCACATAGTACAAAGCACAAGGGCCCATGCAAGGATCCGGGTTCTAGCCCCGGCTTCTCACCTGCAGGGGTGGGTGAAGCTTCACAAGTGGTGAAGCAGGTCTGCAGGGGATTCTCTTTTTCCTTCCCTCTCTATCTCCCCCCTCCCCAATTTCTCTGTCCTACCTGATAAAATCGGAAAAGAAAAAAAAAAGAGAGACCTCCAGGAGCAGTGGATTTGTGGTGCAGGCACCTAGCCCCAGCAACAATCCTGGAGGCAAAAAAAAAAAAAAAAAAAAAAAGGTTCCAGGGATCTGGGCAATAGCACAGTGGGTTAAGCACATGTGGCACAAAGCTCAAGGACCGGCATAAGGATCCTGGTTCTAGCCCCGGCTCCCCACCTACAGGCGGGTCACTTCACAAGCAGTGAAGCAGGTCTGCAGGTGTCTGTCTTTCTCTCCCCCTGTCCGTCTTCCCCTCCTCTCTCCATTTCTCTCTGTCCTACCCAACAACAATCACGATAAACAAGAGCAACAAAAGTGAAATAAATAGCCTCTAGGAGCAGTGGATTTGTGGTGTAGGCACTGAGCCCCAGTGATAACCCTGGAGGCAAAAAACAACAAAAAAAGAAATTGGTTCCAACATAAACTAAGAGACCCCAGGGTGGTCCGGGAGGTGGTGCAGTGGACAGAGCATTACATTTTCAACCATGAGGTTCTGAGCTCAATCCCGGGCAGCACATGTAACAGAGTGATGTCTGGTTTTTTCTCTGTCTTCCTATCTATGGGAGGGGGGGGCGGCACCCCCAAGGAATCTCCTTTGCTTGTATAGAAGGAGCCCCATTGAGAAAAGTTGTTCAGGGGCCGGGTGGTGGCATACCTGGTTGAGCACATGTTATAGTGCGCAAGGACCTGAGTTCAAGCCCAGGTCCCCACCCGCAGGGGCAAAGCTTTGCAAGTGGAAGCAGGGCTGTAGGTGCCTCTCTGTCTCTCTCTCTATCACCTGCTTCTCTCTCAATTTCTTTCTTTCTTTTTGTTTTTTTCTCCAGGGTTATTGCTGGGCTCAGTGCCTGCACCATGAATCCACCGCTCCTGGGCTCAGTGCCTGCACCATGAATCCACCGCTCCTGGAGGCCGTTTTTTCCCCCTTTTGTTGCCCTTGTTGTTGTAGCCTCATTGTGGTTATTATTATTGCCATTGTTGATGTTGTTCACTGTTGGCTAGGACAGAGAGAAATGGAGAGAGGAGGGGAAGACAGAGAGGGGAAGAGAAAGACAGACACCTGCTTCACCACCCGTGAAGCGACTCCTCTGCAGGGGGGGAGCTGGGGGCTCAAACCGGGATCCTTACGCCGGTCCTTATGCTTTGCGCTATGTGCGCTTAACCCACTGCGCCACCGCCCGACCCCCTCTCAATTTCTAACTGTCTCTATCCAATAGATAAATAAATATAGTTAAAAAAAATAAAGAAGAGATATTTGTGTAAAAAAAAAAAATTCCAATGGCCAGAGAAAGGTAGAGAGGCATCAGATCCCATAGACGTGGAGAGCAGGACTCACGTGATATCAGGTCAAAAGACTTTTTGTCCTCAGCATTCGGCTTCACCTGGCAGGTGAGAAGGTTCAACTTAGCTGGCTGTCTGTTGGACTGGAAGAGAGAGAAGAGAGATGTTGATCAGCACTGCCTGAAAGCTGCAGTTCCGTGCAGACACAAGGTCTCACAAGGTCTGCTGTTCACTAATAGCTTAGTGACACACAGAAACTTAAAAAAATTTTTTTTATATTTATTTATTTATTCCCTTTTGTTGCCCTTGTTGTTTCATTGTTGTAGTTATTGTTGTAGTTACACAGAAACTTATTAACCAGTGAAGAAAACTGTTGGTATGCTTCTAAAAACCCCTTCTGTTTCATTTGGTTTAAATCCCCCCTGCTTAACACTGCATTCTATTTACATAACCGCTGTTAACAAGCACCACCCTCCCTCCAGGGCATTGGTGGTTCAGTGGTAGAATTCTCGCCTGCTCCGTCCCTCTCCTTGTCACACCCTGATTTTCACCAGTCACTTTTCTCTCCACCCTCTCTGTTCCCACCCTACTGGGCTAGTATATTTATAAGGACAAGATTGTTTGTAGTAGTTAGTTCAGCATAGCTTGGTATAGATTGTGCTGCGTCCTGCATGAATAAAGAGATACTGCGTACAGCTCAACCATGAGTCCCTGGTCGTCTGTCTCCCGTCAGTGAAGCTCAGCTCAGCGAAAACAGGCGTGTAGGTGTTGTTACAAGTTACATGTTACAAGTTACATGTTAGAAGTTACATGGGGCCAGGTGGTGGCGACCAGGCTGAGTGCACATATTACAATGTACAAGGACCCCGGATGGAGCCCCTGGTCCCCACCTGCAGGGGGAAAGCTTTGCGAGTTGTGGAGCTGTGTAGTAGGTATCTCTCTCTCATCCCCTTCCCTCTCAATTTCTGGCTGTCTCTATCCAGTAAATAAAGATAAAAAAAGAAGTCAGCTACCAAGAGACAGAGATCCCATACATTTCTGTCCTCAAATACAAACTGGGAACTTTGGACTTTGGGAACTTCTTGGGAGGTTCTAGCAGGGGATGACAGCTACTCATATTCCCTTGATCAAAAGTCAGTCTCCATTCAGGGAGGGTCACTCTGGCTGCCTGCTCAGCGGAGGGCACAGCTGCTGGGACATGGATGGAGTGAGGAAGGAGGAAGCAGACACCCTGTGAGCCAACCAGGTCAGCCAAGTGACGGGTGTCACAGCCAGATTGCTCTTACGAGTGGGTAAATGCGCTATCTGCATCACTGGAATTTTAACTCTCACGAAAAGACTGCAGTGACTTTAGGCGTCTACTAAATGTCTTAAAAAAACATTTTATCATCAGCCTGCTATCTGTGACCTTGGGAGAACCACTGCAGTTTCCAATGGAGGGAATGGGGACACACAGAACTCTGGTGGTGGGAACAGTGTAGAATTGTTCCTGTTTTTTTTTTTTTTAATTTTTAAAAAAAATTATTTTCCTTTTTGTTGCCCTTGTTGCTGTAGTTATTATTGTTGTCGTTGTTAAGATAGGACAGAGAGAAATGGAGAGAGGAGGGGAAGACAGAGAGGGGGAGAAAAAGACAGACACCTGCAGACCTGCTTCAACACCTGTGAAGTGACTCCCCTGCAGGTGGGGAGCCGGGGGCTCCAACTGGGATCTTATGCCGGTCCTTGCGCTTCGCACCACGTGCCCTTAACCCGCTGTGCTACCGCCCGACTCCCTGTTTCTTGTTTTCTCTCTTTTTCTTACCAGAGCACTGTTCACCTCTGGCTTATGGTGGTGCAGGGGACTGAACGTGGGACTTTGGAGCCTCAGGCACGAGAGTCTCTTTGCAAAACCATTATGCTCTCTACCCCACCCCCACCCTGTTCCTCTGTTAACTGTAATGTTGTAAACCAATATTAAATCACTGAAAGAAAATAAAATAAATTTTTCATCATTTTAATTTTACTTCATTTATTTTGGATAGAGAAAAGAGAGAACTTGAAATGGGAGGGGAGAGAGAGAGTGAGAGAGAGAGACAGAGAGACATCTGCAGCACCGCTGGTGAAGATTTGCCCCTACAGGTGGGGACCAGGGGCCGGAAACAGGGTCTTTGTGCTTTGCGTCATGTGTGACCTACCAGCTTGTCACTAGATCTCGCTGGGCGTCATTTAACTGTGTGCGGACCTCTTGGTGACAAATCAGAATGAAATCGAGATCATCTACCTCATTTTGAACGAGGTGCGGGCACAGTCCGTGGAAGTAGGCTTTTATTTTTTTTAACACAATTTTTTAAAAAAATATTTATTTTATTTATTTATTCCCTTTGTTGCCCTTGTTGTTTTATTGTTGTAGTTATTATTGTTGTTGTCGTTGTTGGATAGGACAGAGAGAAATGGAGAGAGGAGGGGAAGACAGAGAGGGGGAGAGAAAGATAGACACCTGCAGACCTGCTTCACCGCCCGTGAAGCGACTCCCCTGCAGGTGGGGAGCCGGGGCTCGAACCGGGATCCTTATGCCGGTCCTTGTGCTTTGCGCCACCTGCGCTTAACCCTCTGCTCTACAGCCCGACTCCCAGGAAGTAGACTTTTATTTTTTTTTTTTGAATTTATACATACCCAAGGATAAAGAACTGGCACTTTCAATACCATCGCTTACTGTAGCTCAGTGTATACCATGCCTTCATTTTAAATATCTTATCTATCTGTTATTGGATAGAGACAGAGAAATTGAGAGGGGAGGTAGAGAGGGAGAGACACAGAGAGACCCCTGCGGCCCTGCTTCACTCTCAAAGCTTTCCCCCTGCAGGTGGGGACCAGGGACTTGAACTCAGGTCTTTATGCACTGCAACGTGTGCACTTAACCAGGTGCCCCCCTGCCTGGCCCTCCATTTCTTTCATTTAAAATAGTGCTAGTTGGGAGTCAGGCGGTAGCACAGTGGGTTAAGTGCAGGTGGCGCAAAGCACAAGGACCAGCATAAGGATCCCGGTTCCAGCCCCTGCCAACGCCCATGTCCAGCTGTGGAGCAACCACAGAAGCCAGACCTCCCACCTTCTGCACCCCCTAAAACAACCTTGATCTGCACATCCAGTGGGGGAGAAGTGACAGGAGGCAGAAGATAAGAGGCTCTAACTCCAGCTCCATCAGCACCCAGAGAAAGAAGAGGAAATGGAGAGGGACATATGGAGGTAGTAATGTTGCCATGAGTGGCTTGGAGGGGAAGAGAGGACTGAATAAAAAAGGGGGGGGGCAACTATGTATACAGGTGGACAGATAAGTTTCGAGATGATGGTTGGCCCATGTCTACAAACTTAGGGGAACTGTGGTGGCTTGGGGTGCGGAGAGACTGAAGATTCAGAACTCTAGTGGTGGGACTGGAGTAGATTTATGCCCCTGCTGACATGTAATTCTGTAAAATAAATTAAAAAAATGGTTCCTGCTCAATGGATCTTCTGTCATAGCAAATAACCAGTTTTAAAAGCTCACCCTTTCATTTTGCCTCTTACTTTTAATTAATTAATTAATTTATTTATAAAAAGGAAACATTGACTAAACCATAGGATAAGAGGGGTATAACTCCACACAACTCCCACCATCAGAACTCCGGATCCCATCCCCTCCCCTTTTGTATACGGACTCTCTGGCGAGCAGTAGCCTTCAAAGAGGGCGTTCTTAAACCTCCAGAAAGATTCCTCCAACAGTGTGAGGAAGCTGGCACCGTTCCCATCCATGCTGTTTCTCTTGGGTTCCTTGAGTTTGCTGCATTTGTTCGAAAGGAGCTACCCCCAAATATCTCAGAACTGGTATTTTCCAAAGACACCCCCCCCACACTTTTGTAGGAAGATTACTTAAAGCTTTGGGGAAAATTACAGGCCTTCATTCCCCAAACTAGACACCATCTCCCCTCCCTTATCAAAGTGGGCACTGCTTCCATTCTCCTTCCTGTGGAGAGGACAGCCATAGTCAATTGTCTCCCACCTGTGACCTTGAGCAAACTCTTCCTCCTTACAGGCAGCTTTCAATATGATTCTCTCTCTACCACAGTGATGTCTGCACTGCAAGGCCAGCACCCGTATCTCATGCAGGTTATTACATGGATTACCCTCTCCTTGATGACCCATCTAATGATGTGTGTATTGATTTGTCCAGTCTTCCCCTCACAGACTGGGAGAAGATCTTTACATGCCATACATCAGACAAGAGACTAGTAGCCAGAATATATAAAGAGCCTGCCAAACTCAACAAGAAAACAAATAACCCCATCCAAAAATGGGGGGAGGACATGGACAGAATATTCACCACAGAAGAGATCAAAAAGGCCAAGAAACACATGAAAAAATGCTCCAAGTCTCTGATTGTCAGAGAAATGCAAATAAGGACAACAATGAGATACCACTTCACTCCTGTGAGAATGTTATACATCAGAAAAGGTAACAGCAGCAAATGCTGGAGAGGGTGTGGGGTCAAAGGAACCCTCCTACACTGCTGGTGGGAATGTCAATGGGTCCAACCTCTGTGGAGAACAGTCTGGAGAACTCTCAGAAGGCTAGAAATGGACCTACCCTATGATTCTGCAATTCCTCTCCTGGGGATATATCCTAAGGAACCTAACACACCCATCCAAAAAGATCTGTGTACACATATGTTCTTAGCAGCACAATTTGTAATAGCCAAAACCTGGAAGCAACCCAGGTGTCCAACAACAGATGAGTGGCTGAGCAAGTTGTGGTGTGTGTGTGTGTGTGTGTGTGTGTATGAATACTACTCAGCTATAAAAAATGGTGACTTTACCGTTCTCAGCTGATCTTGGATGAACCTTGAAAAATTCATGTTAAGTGAAATAAGTCAGAAACAGAAGGATGAATATGGGATGATCTCACTCTCAGGCAGAAGTTGAAAAACAAGATCAGAAAAGAAAACACAAGTAGAACCTGAACTGGAATTGGCATATTGCACCAAAGTAAAAGACTCTGGGGTGGGTGGGTGGGTAGGGAGAATACAGGTCCAAGAAGGATGACAGAGGACCTAGCAGGAGTTGTACTGTTATATGGAAAACTGGGAAATGTTATGCATGTACAAACTATTGTGTTTACTGTTGAATGTAAAACATTAATTCCCCAATAAAGAAATTAAAAAAAAAAACTTGTCCAGTCTGAGAATATCTATCTCTCAGAGCTGTGATTTGGGATCCCAGCAGGTGACCTGCAAGCTTGATCGCTGATATCATCACTTCAGACTAGCTATCTTCACCAGCTCAGCTGCGGAGGGATATGGGGAGCGAGGGGCCTGGAGTAAGACTGGCAGCTGGAATTCCAAACGGCACTGAATTCCTAGGAGAGTTTTCTCACTGAAGTCAAATGAGGTTGTTAACAGTATCTGATTCATAGGTACAGAGATTAAACAAGTCTATTGATTATAAGTAATTAAGAATATGTGGGGCAGAACCAGTACTCAGTAAATGTGTCAGCTATTATCACTGCTGGTGTTGATATATATATATATATTCAAGTGATATCTAATTGTTTTTATTTGCATTTTTCTGGTAAACAGTCATTTTAGCATTCTTTTATATGTCTGATGTTAATAATCATTAAGACCTCTTGGGGAGCTGGGTGGTAGTGCAGCGGGTTAAGCGCAGGTGGCACAAAGCACAAGGACCGGCATAAGGATCCCGGTTCCAACCCCCGGCTCCCCACGTGCGGGGGTGTCGCTTCACAGGCGGTGAAGCAGGTCTGCAGGTGTCTATCTTTCTCTCCTCCTCTCTGTCTTCCCCTCCTCTCTCCATTTCTCTCTCCTAGCCAACAATGGCAACAATAATTTTTGGGGTGTCTCTCTCCTCCTCCGGCACGGTGTCCTCCTGGGGAAAGGTAACAGGCTGGTTCTTTCTCGCTCACGACAGGGGTGACACAAAGTAAAAGACACCAGGGGACTCTTAGCGTGAATCTAGAATCTGAGTCCTTGAGTCCCAGAATCCCAGAGTCCGTTTATTAGCAAAGTGGACATGAGTTAAATAGAAAAGCAATGAAGTTAATTATTGTTGAAATATGACAGAAATTACAGGTTTCTTAACAGTCGGCATGCCCCTAAGGTAGGGGGCTGGTATGACAGGAATTGATGAGATACAAGAAAGTTATTCTCCATAACACAAGCAACTTAATTATCCAAAGGTATTTGAGAGAAGCATAGGGGTTAAACCCGTAGGGTGAGACAGAGAGAAGATGGATATCAAAAGGCCATATAGTTTGGCATTTCTCTTGTCTGGGGTCTGAGGTGTGTGATGAAGTGTGTGATAAGGTGTGTTCTTCTGTGATCAGAAGGTGACTTTGAATGAGTGAATCTGCGGCCATGTGGCCTGCAGTTAATGGAGGGAAGTACTGTGGTATCTGTGGGCCTAAGAGTCAAGAAGGAAAGAACCAATTCTGAGTTTCCCCCCTTATGCTCACCTCGGTTGAGAGAGACTTACCAAGAGGTTATCTTCTCAGACCTCCATCCAAAGATGGGGGTGGTTCTCCCTAAGCTCTATCAGGCTCACACATGTTCCCAACAATAATAACTACAACAACAACAACAACAAAAGGGAATATTAAAAAAGACTTCTTGATTGACTGATCCTCTGAGCATTAAGTTATGCCCATCCTTATCTTTTAAAAAAATATTTATTCACTTTTTTTGTTGCCCTTTGTTGTTTTATTGTTGTAATTATTGTTATTGATGTCACTGTTGTTTGGATAGGACAGAGAGGAAAGAGAGAGAGGAGGGGAAGACAGAGAGGGGGAGAGAAAGACAGACACCTGCAGACCTGCTTCACCAATTATGAAGCGACTCCCCTGCAGGTGGAGAGCCGGGGGCTCGATCCGGGATCCTTACGCCGGTCCCTGCGCTTTGTACCATGTGCGCTTAACCTGCTGTGCTACCGCCGGACCCCCCATCCCTATCTTTTAAAATTTCATTTATTTTAAGGTCTATTGTGTCAGACTGAGAACAGCTGTTCCTGCCCTTTTTTGTGTTCCATTCCCTTGTACGGTAGCTTTCCATCCTTTCACTTTGAGTCTGTGTTTGTCTTGTTGAGTTAGGTGGGATTCCTGCAGACAGCATAGGGTTGTCTTGTGTTTTCTGATCCACCTTCCCACCCTGTGCCTTTTAATAGGCGAATTTAGGCCATTGGCATTTATTAACATTACAGAATGAAGATATTTTAATGCCATTATTCTAAAACAATTTTTATTATCTTTATGTATTTATTGGCTAGAGACAGCCAGATATATAGAGGGAAGGGGCGACAGAGAGGGAGAGAGACAGAGAGACACCTGCAGCCCTGCTTCATCACTTGCAAAGCTTTCCCCCTGCAGGTGGGGACCAGGGGCTTGAACCTGGGTCCTTGTGCACTGTAACACGTGCACTCAACCAGGTGCACCGCTACCCGGCCCCCCCCACTGAAATTCTTTTCTATGTGGTTTCCTTATTCATGACACTTCCCAAGTCAGCTCTGAGTAATAATCCTCTCATCAGAATTTTCTGTCTCTGGCTGGAAGTCAACAGCACCTGTGGTATTTCCGCTGCAACTCACTGCAGCAGGAGTTAGATATTTCCCCCGGACCGGGGTCCTTTGGTTCTGCGGACGTTACCCAAGGAACACTGCGTGCAGCCCCTTCTAGAGCCCTGAGGATGACATGTAGCTGCAAGTGTCTATTCAGGTGACAGCTGCTCCCTGCAGGGCTGCTGATAATCGTGTTTGTTTCTGTGGTTGGCCTTTCTGGCCTTCTGGGCTGTTGTGGAGCCCCCCTCTCTCCCGTCCCGCGCCTTTATTCTTATTCTTCTTGTCAGGGCAACAAGAGGTTATGTGCCTTGACATCAAGGGATTCAACTGAGCACTGTGGGCTCTTAGAAGGCTAAAAGTCCAGCCAGCTAGAGCTAGGCTCAAAGCCACCTCCTAACCCTCCTTCTTAAATTGGATGCTGGATTTTTGGAGGCATTCCTCATATGTTAAATGGGTATAATTTACTTTTTTTTTTTCCCCCTCCATGGTAATCGCTGGGGCATGGTACTGGCACTAAAAATCTACCATTCCCCAGTGGCCATTTCCACCCCCACCCCTTTCTCCCCTTTCTATTTTATTGGATAGGACAGAGAAATTGAGAGGGGAGTGGAAGCAAGTGAGGGGGAGAGACAGACACACTTGCAGACCTGCTTTACCACTCAGGAAGCTTACCTCCTATAGGTGGGGAGCAGGGGCTAGAACCCAGGTCCTTGTGCTTAGTACTATGTGTGCTTAACCAAGTACACCACCATCTGGCCCCTGGGCATAATCTACTTATTAAAAGGTTCATTCTTTCTTTCTAAAGGAACACTGAATAGGTATGAGAAAAGGTGTGATGTGTTGAAAATTGGTCGTGCTGTTTACAAATTGAATACCCCAGGCATGGGATGTGGTTCTTCTGTTTCCTACTTGGATATACCATGAAATTTCATTCCCAAAGTACTCACTGACTACTAACTAGATGGCAGACAATGGTCCAGATCCCCTGGAGTTCCAAAGGGAGGAGTTTCTACAACCTAAGGACCTCCTGACTAGCAAAACTCAAGACCGATCTGGTAGGTGAGCTTAAGGGTTGAGTGTGGGGCTCCTTCCAGGAGCTCAATGAATGTGATCACCTCTCTCTTCTCCACCCATTATCTGAAACGTAAGTGGCAATGAGGGGAAAAAGTTCAGTAGGTTAAAGATCTTTGAAAAGCAAAACTTCTCATACTTTTGACATTGCTTTTTCAGGATTATCATGACAGAGTAACACTTAGGCTACACTTTCCATGTTTTATTTCTTTGATGATGATTTTCTTTTATTTACATCTAAAGGTTAAATATTCCTTTAAATTATATCATTTACTGTTATAAGGATATAGTATTTTAATACATTAAACATCATACTTATTAATGCTCTAACAGTTTACGTGGTTTTGTATAAACTCCTTTAAGCATTGAAGCTGCCACTGATTTGTTAGAATCAGTATCTTTTTTTTTCTTTTCTAAAATTAATTAATTTATTTATTCCCTTTTTTTACTCTTGTTATTTTATTGTTGTAGTTATTGATGTCATCGTTGTTGGGTAGGACACAGAAATGGAGAAAGGAGGGGAAGACAGAGGGGGAGAGAAGGACAGACACCTGCAGACCTGCTTTACTGATTGTGAAGCGACTCCCCTGCAGGTGGGGAGCTGGGGGCTTGAACTGGGATCCTTACACCGGTCCTTGTGCTTTGCTCCATGTGCTCTTAACCCACTGCACTACCGCCCAACTCCCTAGAATTAGTATCTTAAAACAATATATGTTAGCTTTATTTAAAACATAATACATGGCCTACAGGTGAAAAAGTACTATAACAGTAAGTCAGAGGCTCTCACAGAGTTCGGTTTCTACAGCGTGGTTATATTGAATCGTAAGGTAAGAAATGTACCCCTGGGGCCGGGTGGTGTTGCACCTGGTTGAGCGCACATATTACAATGCACAAGGACACAAGTTTGAGCCCCCAGTCCCCACCTCCGGGGAGGGGGGGGTATTGCAAGTGGTGAAGCAGTAATGCAGGTGTCTCTCTGTCTCTCTCATTCTCTATCCCCCACCTTGATTTCTGACTGTTTCTATCGAACAAATAAAGATAATAAAAAAAAGAAGAAAAATATTCCCTCTGGGAGATGGAACTCTGGTGGTGGGAATTGTACCCTTTTTATCTCACAATTTTGTCAATCATTATCAAAACACTACTACTACTACTACTACTACTACTAATAATAATAATAATAATAATAAGGAAGTTTAAAAATAAGAAAACACAAAGCAGCACTTGGATGGGGTCTGGTGCACTGCACCAAAGTGAAAGACTCTGGGGTGGGGGTGGGGTTCAGGTCCTGGAACATGATGGCAGAGGAGGACTTAGAAGGGGTTGAATTGCTATGTGGAAAACTGGGAAATGTTCCACACGTACCAACTACTGTATCTTACTGTTGACTGTAAACCATTAGTTCCCCATAAAGGAAAAAAAAAAAAAGAAAGAAAAGAAAGAAAGAAATTTACCACTCAAAGGATCCCCCTGCTCTGCTGCTGGCAATGTCTATTGGTCCAGCCCCTGTGGAGAGCAGTCTGCCAAACTCTCAGAAGGCTAGAAGTGGACCTACCCTTTGAATTCCTCTCCTGGGGATAGATCCTAAGGAACCCAGCACACCCATCCAAAAAGATCTGTGTGCACCTGTGTTCATAGCAGCACAATTTGTAACAGCCAAAACCTGGAAGCAACCCAGGTGTCCAACAACAGATGAGTGGCTGAGCAAGTTGTGGTCTATATACACAATGGAATACCACTCAGCTGTTAAAAATAGTGATTTTTCACCTTCTTCACCTCATCTTGGATACAGCTGAAAGAATTGTATGAAGTGAGATAAGTCAGAAGGAGAAGGATGAATATGGGAATCATCTCTTTCATAAACAGAAGTTGAAAAACTAGAGCAGAAGGGAAAACACTAAACAGAACTAGGACTGGAGTCGGTGTAAAGCACCAAAGTAAAAGACTCTGGCGTGAGGAGGAGGGCTCAGGTCCTGGAACATGATACAGGCAGAGGAGGACCTAGAAGGGGCTGAACTGTTATGTGGAAAACTGAGAAATGTTACGCGTGTACAAACTATGTATTTTACTGCCCATTGTAAACCATCAAAGAAAAGAACGTATCCCTCTGAGCACATGCGTGCAAAGCAAAGAACCTGCAGCTAAGACCTTCTGGGGGTGGGCTGCCTGCGTATTTTACAGCATCCGCAGAAGAGGCAGTTCTGCCTAGACGGGGCCCTCGAGGGCACATGGACGGCCCCTGAAACAGAGCTTGGGTGAACACCCAAACCAGCAGACCAGGTCTCACAGATCTAAATGCACACTGGACTCTCTCCTCAGTCACTTTTTAAAAAAAAATTATTCCCTTTTGTTGCCCTTGTTGTTTTATTGTTGTAGTAATTATTATTGATGTCATTGTTGTTGGATAGGACAGAGAGAGATGGAGAGAGGAGGGGAAGACAGAGAGGGGGAGAGAAAGACAGACACCTGCAGACCTGCTTCACCGCCTGTAAAGCGACCGCCCTCCCCCCCCGCCGCCACAGGTTGGGAGCTGGGGCCTCGAACCGGGATCCTTACGCCGATCCTTGTGCTTTGCTCCACGTGTGCTTAACCCACTGAGCTACTGCCAGACTCCCAGTCACTTTTTTTTTTTTTTGGTGCCTATTTTGCAAGGGTGAAATCCTAAGTATTGGTTGTACTTTGCAACAAATTTGCTGACTGCCAACAAAACTGAATATTCATATATATATATATATATATATATATATATATAGTTATATTACCTCTTCAAAGAATATTCCCTGTCATCTTTATAATTCCAAAGACTTCAGATTTTCTAGAACAACAGTCAATAACACTCTTTTAAAGATGACGGAATGAAAGCATGTCAGCTTTGGTTTGAAAGGACAAGAAGTTCTGATCAGTCAGCACCACAATGCAAGACATCTCAGGATAAGACATGACCCACTGCTTTTGGAAAATAATATCTGAAATTCCATTCAACGTAGCTTCATATATATCTAAGGAACATTTTTAGTGCCGGCTCCATCTTGACATTTCTTTCCATTTTTTGGTTCACGAGGTGAGAAGGTATAAGAAAGGCAGCACAGGGGGTGGGGATGCACCTGGTTCAGTGCACACATCACAGTGGACAAGGACCTGGGTCTTGAACCCAGGTCCCTACCTGCAGGAGGAAAGCGTCCCCAGCGGTGAAGAAGCCCTGCAGGTGTCTGTCTCCAATTCTATTTCTCTATCCAGTAAATAATATAAATAAATTAAAGAGGAAAAATAAAAGGCAGCTGGTACGCTGCAGACACTTACTGTGGCATGTGAGATGGTCAGAATCCCATTTTTGACAGCACACTTCCTCCTCTGCCACACTTTCCGAAGCCTAAAGAGTGAGCCAGACACAGCCTGATATAGTATCTGCTTCAGGTGCCGTCACAGTGTTACGGGCAGTAACCAACAGCTTAGTACCATCTGTACAGTGCAGACAGCTACACACGGTAACACAAAGCTCCCACACGAGCCAGAAAATGTACGTCCTACATTTCTTACAGCGCAGTTGGAGAGAGACAAGGTTGTCCGCTGATACCTTCCCGCCTCCCCCCATTCTTTCTTGTTTTACTCAGCTCTGGCTTATGGTGGTGCTGGGAACTCAATTTGGGACTTCAAGGTTTCAAGCAATAAAGTCTTTTGCATAATCATTATACTATCTCTCTGCCCTATACTACTGTTTAAAAAAAAGAAAAAAAACCCCACAGAAATCTAAAAGTGGGAACAAAATGAATAAAGTAGTTATACTATGATTGTCAGGGTTCACATCTGGGTTATCTATATGGACAGGTTATACAAACATGTATATGCTAGCAGGTTACCTGTACTCTTAGAGTCCATCAGTGACTTAGAAGGTAGATCGTTTTAAGAAATTTTTCATAATATGACTTCCTAACATTAAAACAATCAGATGCATAAGACAGACGTCAGACTGGCCTCTGGGTGTACGCACAGGCGCATGGCTACACAGGAGGGTTCTGAAGGAGGCACCTGAGGAAAGAACTCTACAGGGCAGGCTCACATCTGCGTTCAGGGAGGTGCTTACGGATCTCTAAACACATCTGTGAATCCGTGACAAGCAAATCCCGTCCATCGACGGCTCCCGAAATCACGGTCAGGTGGTCAGCGTCTGCTTGATCTTTCCCCAGAGCACTGCTCAGTTCTGGCTCACGGTGGCGCTCAAGACTGATCCTGGGGCCTCTAGAACGCGAGCTCTCTGCACGGTCTCAGTCCTCGCTCCCTCCTCCCCGACCCAGACTCTGCCTGGGCTCTTTAAAGTTCCACTTTTTAAAACAAAGAGCGTAAACTAAGCGGTCTGCCATGCAAGGAAGAAGAGTGGCTCTCTCTCACAATACAAAGAAAACAGACCAAGAAAACAAACAAACAAACAAACAAAAAAAAAACAAAGAAAACAGACCAAGCCCCATCACCTTATTTTTTTTAGTTTAATTTTTTTTAATCTCTAGTTAATTATTGGATAGAGACAGCCAGAAACTGGGAGGAAGTGGGGAGATAGAGTAGGAGAAAGAGAGAGACACCTGTAGCCCTGCTTCACCACTTGTGAAGCTTCCCCCGTGGCAGGTGGGCACTGGGGCTTGAACCTGGGTCCTTGTGCACTGTAATGTGTGCGCTCAACCAGGTGCGCCACCACTTGGCCCCAATCATCATCACTTCAAACAATGTGTATACTCCTTGTGAGGTCTTTCAGGGTCGAAATGATGCCTCAGAACTCTTGCAAAAGAGCTGGCTGTGGTATACTTGGGGAAGAGAGCTCACCAAATGGTCGCCAACAAGATACGGATGAAATCCACTCTAAGAATGTGTGGATGCTGCTGAAAACACCAGCTAGTCTCAACAGGAGGGGTGTGTGTGTGTGTGTGTGTGACTGTATGTGTGTGAGTCTATGTGTGTGTGTGAGTGTGTGTGTGTTAGTGAGTGTGTGTGTGTATGAGAGAGTGTGTGTGTGTGTCTTTGTGTGTGTGTGTGTACGTGTGAGTGTGTGTGTATGAGAGTGTGTGTGTGAGTGTGTGTGTGAGTCTTTGTGTGTGTGTGTGTATGAGAGTGTGTGAGAGTGTGTGTGTGTCTTTGTGTGTGTGTGTACGCGTGTGTGTGTTTGAGTGTGTGTGTGTGTGTATGAGAGTGTGTGTGTGTGAGTCTTTGTGTGTGTGTGTGTGTGTTAGTGAGTGTGTGTGTGAGTTTTTTTGTGTGTGAGTGTGTGAGTATGTGAGTATGTGAGTGTGTTAGTGTGTGTGTATGAGAGTGTGTGTGTGTGTGAGAGTCTGTGTGTGTGTTTTGAGTGTGTGTGTGTATGAGAGAGAGTGTGTGTGTGAGTGTGTGTGTGTCTGTGTGTGTGTATGTGTGTGAGTGTATGTGTGTGTGAATGTGTTAGTGAGTGTGTGTGAGTGTGTGAGAGTTTTTGTGTGTGTGTGTGTGAGTGTGTGTGAGTGTGTGTGTGAGTGTGTGTGAGTTTGTGTGTGAGTGTATGAGAGTGTGTGTGTGAGTATGTGTGTGTTAGTGAGTGTGTGTGTGTGTCTTTGTGTGTTTGTGTGTGTGTGTGTGTGTGTGTGTATGATTAAAGTGGCAGGTCCTGTGCATGGCTGGTCAGCTTCTGGGCAGGTGGGTATAAGCACACTAGTTGATTCCATTTCCATGGGGTAAACAGAAAAAAAAAAAATGTGTGGAAGTAGCAGCCATTCTCTGGGCAAGAAATCATCTTAGTCGTCTTCTGCCATGGAAACACATGGAAACAAAGGACATCTGAAACCAGGCTTTAGAAACACCAGCTCACGTTTTCCTTCCCTCTTTGAGTCAGTGCTGTATGGAACTCGCCGCAGCATGAGCTGAAAGCTACCCTGAAACCCAGACACATTGCCGTCTTGTACAAGCAGCCGCTACAGTCCTAGCTTGTGCCAGGGCCTGCTCCGGCAGGAAAGCTGGACGTGCGACCACCTGACCACAAGTAAAGGGGACACACCGCACTCAAGCTAACTACCTCAGGCTAGTGGGGAACTGCCAATAAGAAAATCCTTCCAATTAGAGTCACACCTGTGTTTTGTTAAGGTAGTCAATTCTCTGTAAGTTATCTCGCACCCTGTTACTTCTCAAAAAAAGCCTGTGAAGGCTGGGGCAGGATTGGGCAGGATGCACCTGCCAATGACCATGTCCAGCAGAGAAGCAAGTGCAGAAGCCAGACCTCCCGCCTTCTGCACCCCATAAAGAACTCTGGTCCATACTCCCAGAGGGATAAAGAATAGGGAAGCTTCCAATGGAGGGGATGGGGCATGGAACTCTGGTGGTGGGAACTGTGGAATTGTGCCCCTATGATATTATGACCTTGTGAGTCATTATTAAATCACTAATAATAAAATTTTTTTTAAAAGCAGGCGCTTTTAAGTGAGATGCCCCATGCACACTAAGCCGCGACCCACATCATCTTTCTCTGTAGTCCTTTAAGTATGGGGACAGTGGGTATGAAGAATGAAGGTGGCAATCAATTCATTATTTCCGGTGAGAGATGATGAGGTTTTTGTTGGCCTGGTTGTTACATAAGAGGAAAGTCAGGAAGGGGCTAGGTGGGGGCACATTCAGTGGGGCATAAGTCTCACTGCGCAAGGACCCAGGTTCAAGTCCCTGGTCCCCACCTGCAGGGGAAAGCTTCATGATGGATGAAGCAGTGCCAAAGTGCCTCTCTCTCTCTCTCTCCTATTCTATGCCCACATTTCTTCTTGATTTCTCAATAAGTAAAATCAGTATTTCAAAAAGGGAAAGGGAGACAAATGACGACTGACTCTCAAGCTGGGGCTAGCATGGCCAAGTAGGCAGCGTGGGCAGAGCCGACAGCGGCGAAGAGAATGCTGTGGGTGGGTCTGAAGACGGCGACCAGGAGCCTGCTTCGTGTTCCCAGCAAAACAGCTCACCTGGCTAGTGCTCCCGCTTGGCCAGGCGTGTGACCAGGCTGGAGCCCACGCTGCCTGCAGCGAAGTGGACCTTGCCGCTGTGCTGTCTTCCATCCCTCACCCCAACCCTGCTCTCCAAAAAGTTAGCCCAGAGCAGAGAAGACTCACTGGTAACAACAACTCACAGATGCTAGAGGAAAGAAGGAGAGAAAGAAAGAAAGAAAGGGAGAAAAAAGGAAGGAAGAAAGGAGAAAAAGAAGAAAGAAAGAAGTACACACACACACAAATTACAGATGTCACTTAGGGAACACAAAAACATTAATGAATCCTTATTATTATTTTTTTCCCCCACGAGAGCACTGCTCAGCTCTGGCTCATGGTCGTGCAGGGGATTGAACCTGGGACTTTGGAGCCTCAGGCATAAGAGTTTCTCTGAATAGCCATTATGCTGTCTCCCCCACCCTTAATCTTTCTTCCAAAGAGGGTGAAAGACAGGATAAATCTGACGTACCTGAGACACCCAGTGCAGCTGAAGCCAGCGCATGAGAAAACCTAAGTGTGTTTTCCTGTCTGGGACTGGGCCCCAGGCTTGTGGAACCCAGCAGTGTAAGCCCCCACGGGGACACCAGGCCCGGCCACGTACCCGTCACTCTTCTTCAGCAAGTAGCCCTTCTTTTCACTGCCGTATTCCTTGTTGCCTTGGAGCTGGTGCATGCTGTACCCTCCCTGTCGACTCTGGGAGTCCTAGGAAAGAGAAGATCCCAGATTTAATCCGCGCCGCAGATGGTCACCACTCCTTCGCTTACTGCGATGGGAGCGTTTCTCTGACCTCTGGTCTGGGCCCGAGAGGAGTGTGGAACTTGAAGAACTATCAGGCCCTCCCCTCCGTTCTCGCTGAGGGCAGTGAGGTGGACAAACAAATGCAAGAGTCCCCCTCCCCTCCAAGGCAGAAGTAGAGCCAGGGCCTGGGGTCCCGGTTTCCTGTTTCTAGCTTAGGACTCAGCTCTCCTTTAAACGCACTGCAGAGGTAAACGGACAGATATGGGCCAACTCTATGGGCCAAACCAGTTTCCATTCCTGGCAGAGCCAAGCAGAGACACAGCTGGGCACACTGCAACGGGCCACCAAAGGGAACCCATGAGACCTGAAGGGGTTATTTTCCTATGTCCACCGTTTGCCCATTAGATATCTTTGCTGAAATGCTTACAATAAAAAGTGTACCTCTGAGTCAAGTATTAAGAATTGCTATAAAATTCTTGTTTTGTAACTAATGTCCCCTCTCCCCTTTTGCCTCCAGGGTTATCGCTGGGCTCAGTGCTGGCACTATGAATCCACTGCTCCTGGTGGCCATCTTTTTCTATTTTATTGGACAGGACAGAGAGAAATTGAGAGGAGAAAGAGAGGGGAGAGAGGGAGAGAGAGAGAGACACCTGCAGCCCTGCTTCACCACCGACGAAGCTTTCCCCCCTGCAGGGGACTGGGTACCGAACCTGGGTCCGGGTCCTTGTAACATGTGCGCTCAACCACGTGGGCCACCACCCGGTCCTTATTTATTTATTTATTTATTTATTTATTGCCTCCAGAGTTATCTCTGGGGTTCGGTGACAGCACTACAAATACACTGCTCCTGGTAACTTTTTTTTTCTTTTTTCCATTTTATTTGCTATGACAGAGAAACTGAGGAGACAGACAAGGAGAGAGAAAGACAGACACCTGCAGCCTTGCTTTGCTGCCCCTGAAGCAACCACCCCCCTGCAGATGGGGAGGGGGGACTTGAACCTGGCTCCTTGCACAGGCCCTTGCTGTTAGTACTTTGTGCATTTAACCAGGTGAGCTATCACCCCCCCCCCAATGCTCTCTCTCTCTCTAAAAAAAAAAAATGGCCATCTTTTCAGTTAAAAAAAGATGATTCTAGGGCAGTAATGTGTGCATGATGTCGTGACTAGCACCACCAGCTGAACCACACAGGTGCAACCAACCCGGAAGCATCCAGTAGATGCGGCCCTCATGTGGAGGAATGCGCACGCCCAGGAAACACACTGAGTGCGTTCACTGCAAAGCAGCCACGGGGGCAGGCACAGGAGGGAGGAATACATTCTCACAAAGTGTTCACTTACTCTCCTGGACTTCGATCAGGAATGGCAAAAGCAACAGAGAGAGAGAGAGAGAAAAAGCAGAATACTTGAAAATACAGTTAATTCATTGGTCATCTTACTATTCATAATGTATTCACCTTTATAATAAATAGAAAAACCATAGTTTCAGAAGCATGCAAAGCTTTGAGTAGCAGGCCAATAATTTGTTGTTGTTGTTGTCTTCAGGGTTACTGCTAGTCTTGGCTGGCTTTCAGTACTTACTAGTTTTAAAATTTTAAAAATTAGCTTGTGACCGGCAGAGACACACACACTTCCTTTAATGTGGTGGGGGCTGGACTTGAACCTGGACCTTGCACGTGGCAAAGAAAGCAGTGCATTATCCAAGTGAGTTAGTTTACTGGCCCTAGTTTTTAAGTCTTTAAAATATAAGATGAAAAATTAAAGTACTTATCTTTTTTTAAACAAGGATTTGAATGCCGGTAAATTATGAGAACTATTACATCCCATAAACTTGCCATTAAGACATTCCTTACATATGTTTATTACTTGTCCAAATAAATTTTAAATTCTGAAAACAACCAAGTCATGAACAGGCCTTGCTTTATCTCCGGCAAATACTCTTACATGTGAACAAAGCAGGTGGAGTCTGGGCACTGGCCTGAGAAGCCTGTTCCACTAAACCGAGCAGAAAGGAAGAACTGTGTTTTAGAAGCTAAACACCAACGGTCCTAATTAACCACTAATGAGCTGGATGACTCAGACAGTCACAGATGACCATTTCTGAACTTGGAGAAATGGTGACCCATCAGCCTACTCAAGCAGGGCATGCTGGGAAAACAGAAAGAGGATTTTCTCTTCTGAGAAAGTTAAAGCTAGAGACTTGCGAACACTGTTAGTGGCTTCTTAAAAAATGAGGGAATGAAACAGGTCTTGAATCCTTTGGCAGAGTAATAGAAACGAGTATGTATTCAGGAGCGAGAAATAAACGTAAATGAGGGAGTCACTCAGGCAAAGAGCACAGGACTAAACTTCAGTAATGGGTTTAGGATTAAACCCCAGGGAAATCCCATCAAGGGAGCCAAGAAAAATGTGGACTACAGAATGAAATGGTGGTGCTATATATATATATATATATATATATATATATATTTTTTTTTTTTTTTTTTAGTCTGATTTCCGATTCTCTCTTAGCAGTAAAGATAAATTACCTTACTTTCTTATTAGAAAATCTTATTAACATATAAAACGCCTCACTAAGGAGTGAAATCCGAAATTCTTTTAAGCTGCGAGCAGTTACACATTCGTTGATTTAATGGGGAAATAAATGTTTCTGGCTCTAGAAACAAAACCATTCACATTTCTAATGTGAAATGAATGGACGGGGTGAGTTTCTCTTTGTTTCACTTGGTTAAATATTTCCTGAGTCGCTTTTGGGTACCAGGTTATGAGCTAAGCTGACAGGGGTATCAACACTAACAATAAAGAAATCTTTTCTTTTAAAAAAACATCTTCTTTATTTTATTTTAATGAGAGAAATACAGCAAGAGAGATGGGGAGGGCACATAATCATTCACTGCTCAGTTCTAGCTTGTGGTGATGTTGGGATTTGAACCTGGGACCCTGGAGCCTCAGGCAGGAAAGTCCTTTTGCATAACCATCATGCTATCTCCCCTGCCCCATACAGTACTATTTTTCAACCCTAAAAGCAGTTGTATACAGAAAATAATTTTGGTGGTGGGTGGCTCAAGCTAGTATAAAAGCTCAAGAGATCTGCCAGGGAAGCAGTATAATGGGTAGACTAGACTTGCTTGTAGAAGGGCCCTAAGTTCTTTGTTTTTTTAACTTGATTTATTTTATTTGATCAAACAGAGAGAAACTGAGGGGGAGAGGAGACAGAGAGGAGAGAGACAGAGAGACACTTGGAGCATTGCTTCACCATTTGTGAAGCTCTTCCCCTGCTGGTGGGGACCGGGCTCATTAACCTGGGTCCTTGTGCATGGTAATACGTGCACTTAACCATGGGTGCCACCAGCTGGCCCCTAAGATCCTAAATTCAATCCCTGGCATTGTGTATATCAGAGTAGTGTTCTGGCTTTCTCTCTCCCTTCCTCTAATAAATAAACGTTACAAAAAGCTTAAGAGAGTTAATTCCGTATCAATAGTTCAAAAGTCAATAAAGAATTTTATTTTAAGAAGAAAAGGAAGTGGTCCAGGAGGTAGCACAGTGGATAAAGCATTAGATTCTCAAGCGTTTGGTTCTGAGTTCGATCCCTGGCAGCACATGGATCAGCGTGATGTCTGGTTCTATCTCTCTTTCCTCCTGTCTTTCTAGTACATAAAAAAAAAAAATCTTCTTTTAAAAAAACAATGATGAACAAGTCTACCAAATATTTGGAGATGATATTTACAGGTCAAATTTTGGGATTTTTCTTAAGTCTAGTCAAGTATAAACCCTGTGTGGTGAGGAGGTTAAATAAATGACTTCTCGGCTGCTTTTTAATTTCAACTCTTTTTAAAAGATTATCTGACATCTTCCTCCAGTAGTGATAAAGTAAGAAATACCTAGTATACAATCTCGTATTTTGTCCAGGTCATAAAAGCCAATACCTTTTAAACATGCTGAGAAATCATTAAGAGACAACCAGCCACGCACGTGATCTGTGAAAAGTCACTTTTACTTGTAGGATACTCTCCACGTGGTGCTAACGAAAACTCCTCACTTGTTAATCTGAGATGAAGTTAAAACACATCCGCAGAGGCAACTTTAGCTTGGAGCTGGTATTCCTAGAACGTGGTGTATCTGCGTGAGACAATCGCCTCCTCTCCACCCCAGCAGAGGCTCCATACAGACAGGAAGGAAGCAGGGAGGCAGGGAACCCTTGTGACAGCAAGGAGCAGCTGCTACGTGCAGACCAGGGAGCACAGCAGCTCATGCTTGTCCCTGCAGATGGAAGTTCGCCTCTATGTTCCTGCCGTGGGGGTCAATCGCTCCTACACAGGGGAATCATCCCAGGGGATCTTTTCTGACACACGCGCTGGGGCGGTGAGCAAAGAATGGCCTGGGCGGCAGCGCGGGCGCCAGTGACCCACTGCACACACACCTGCCTGTTTCCGCTGACCAGCAGGGGCCCCCGTGTTAGAGTTCAGCAGATTTTTCTCACTTTGTGAAAAATCCAATGTGCATATAAAAAGCAGATCTGCTCAGAAGAGCAAACACAAGTAGAACCTGAACTGGAATTGGTGTATTGCACCAAAGTAAAAGACTCTGGAGTGGGTGTGTGGGGGGAATACAGGTCCAAAAAGGATGACAGAGGACCTAGTGGGGGTTGTGTCGTTATATGGAAAACTGGGAAATGTTATGCATGTACAAACTATTGTATTTACTGTTGAATGTAAAACATTAATTTCCCAATAAGGAAATAAAAATAAATAAATAAATAAATAAATAAATAAATAAATAAAGCAGACCTGGGACTGGGGACATAGTTCAGTGACAGAACTTCAATGACTACACTGCACAGGGCAGAGGTGTGGGGTACTCTCATCTCTCTCGTGATAAATAAACGCAAGCTTTAAAAAAAAAAAAAAGGAAGAGAGAAACATAAAACCTAGGATCCCGGTTCGAGTTCCCGGCTCCCCACCAGCAGGGGGTTCGCTTCATGGGTGGTGAAGCAGGTCTGCAGGTGTCTGTCTTTCTCTCCCCCCGTCTCTTCATCTCTCTCTGTCCTATCCAACAACAAGGTCAGCAATAACAACAATAATGACGACGATAAAACAACAGGGACAACAAAAGGAAAAAAAAACATTTAAAAAATAGTCAATTTGCTATTGCGAGGTGTATCATGAAGGGATGATGATTTAAAGATGCTCCTTTTTTGCGCTTTATTACAAACTAATGTCTTCGATTTAATCCATGACATTCATGACGTAAACAGGCACCTTCTTACCTTCTCCCATGGAGATGGTGGCCACTACTTAATTTAGCCTGGACATCAAGCTTACACTTCTCAGAGAATATCCAAGATCCTCCAGATGACGCCTGAGTTTTTTTTTTTAAATTAATTATTGGATACAGATGGAGGGAAATTGAGAGGGGAGGGGGAGATTAAGAGGGAGAGAGACAGAGACACCTGAAGACCTATTTCACCACTCGTGAAGCTTTCCCCCCCCCCACCCACAGGTGGGGACTGGGGGCTTGACCCAGGTCCTTGCACACTGTAATGTGTGAGCTTAACCAGGTGTGCCACTGCCTGGCCCCAAGGCCCGAGTCTTTCAACTCAGCTCCACTCTTAACAGATGAAGTTCTGGGGACTGAACCTCGGGCTGGATGCCTGCAAGCCCCGAGCTCTGCTGGCTAAGTCACCTCTGACTGCCTCTCTTCCTCTCCCTCATGCTCTGCCGCAAACTGCCGGCAGGCTGTAAGTACTCGAGGCAGTCTTTCATCTCTGAGTCTCCCAATTTCCTCTTTGTGGGCACATCACAGGACAGCTTCTAGTCAGCGCAGCATTCGGCACTGCTGTCTGCTCACGTGGCTGACTACAATCGACTAGACAGCCAACTCTTTAATGGAAGGGACTAAAGCTACTGTAATTATTATTTTTTATTATTGTTTTTACTTTTTGATCAGAGCACTGATCACCTCTGGCTTATGGTGGTGCAGGGGATTGAACCTGGGACTTTGGAGACTCAGGCACAAGAGTGTCTTTGTAGAACCCCTATGCTATCTACCCCCCGCCTATCGTTCTGTTTTGTTTTTACCTGGAAGGGACTAAAGCATAGGGCACAGAAGAGCAGCTGGCATATAGTGTCTCCACTAAATGTCTGAACAACAGATGAGAGTTAGAGCTAAGGCTATCATGTGGAACTATACACCGTAACCTCACTAGCTCGTAAATCTATAATTAATTACAAACAAACAAAAAAGAATCACGGCTATCACTGTATTAATCGAACACCTCTTTCTGGAACCTCTCCTTCGCTAACCAAGGATCATTTCACTTTGGCTTTTCTAAGGTGTAAAATTAGAGAATTCACAGGCAGGGGACAGCATAATGGTTATGCAAAGAGATTCTCATGCCTGAGGCTTCAAAGTCCCAGGTTCAATCCCCCTGCAACAGCATAAGCCAGAGCTGAGCAGTACTCTGGCAAAAATAAAATAAAGAAAAGGGAAAAAAAAATGATAGAATTCTTCCTCTAAATAATTTCAACTGGAGGCATACAATAGCAGAACAGTTATTACCTAACCCTCTGCTGGAGGTGCTGAGGGCCAGGGTTCAATGCCCAGCACCACTATCAGCCAGGGGAGCCCTCCTATGCCCAACCCTTGATTGTTCAGAAGAAGATTATCTAAAACCAATTTGCTTGTGTATTTCACAGATGCTCCAGCCTGAGAGTTTGTACTCCTAAAGTATCCATCTTCAAAGCCGAGCTGAAAAAATCAAGAGTCATGAGAGTGAGAGACATCTTCTCTTCTGAGAAAAGGAAACTAATTTTTTTTTTTGCCTCCAGGGTTCTCATTGGGGGGTTGGTGTTGGCCCCTCAAATCCACTGCTCCTGGTGGCCAATTTTCCAATTTTATTGGATAGGGCAGAGAGAAACTGAGAGAGGAGGGGAGACAGAGAAAGAGAGAGAAAGACAGACACCTGCAGACCTGCTTCACCGCTTATGAAGCATCAGGTGGGGAAGCAGGGGCTTGTACCCATATCCTTGCACAGTTCTCGGTGCTTAGTACCTAACGGGTGCACCACCGCCTGGCCCCTGGAAACTCGCTTTCTGTGCTGGGTAACATGGCAGATTCAGCCTCGTATCGTATCACATCAGTGCCAACCACCACTGTGGCAGGATGGGAGAACCTGGGGGACACCAAGGTGACCAGCCCAAGCCACGTGCACTCTACTGACTCTCTGGAAACAAGCAAATCACCTACTTCTTTCTGGTCCAGCTGAAGAGAAGATTTTATTAAGTCCCGAAGTGCAGTCAGCTGTTTCTTTTCTTCATCCTGGGTCTGTTTTATCTACAGGAAGAAAACAGGACTTCTTTTACGTATCTTCTGAAATTAGAAAATGCACGTTCTTATCTTGGGAGAAGCACTAGTGAGTTCTGGCGTCAGTGGACTCAGTCAGTGCAGCATGCTTCTCAGTAAGTGACACATGTGGGAGCTAGACAATGAACACTGGTGTGCGCTTTCAAAGGAGCTGTGTCTACGACGGTGACTCCTTTGCTTCTGGCTCTCTGAAGGGTGGCGGTGAACACAGCACAATGTGCTTAAGAGCTCATAAAAGGATTCTTGAGTGACTGGAATCCAGTAGATCCGAGACTTACGAACAACTGTGTGCTTTTAGAATTTTATTTATTGGATAGGAACAGAGACTGAGAGGGAAGGACAGAAACAGAGAGAGGGCAGGGGAGACAAAGAGGGAGGGACAGGAGAGAGAGAGAGAGAGAGGTAAGAGAGGCAGAGAGACACCTGTTACACTGCCCCTCTGCTCATGGAGCTTTTCCTGTACGGGTGGGGGCTGGGGGTTGAACCCAGGCCCTTGCATATTGTAATGCATGTGCTCCCGCCTGGCTTCTCTGTAATGTTTTAAAAATCATTTGGAACTTAGCTGCAACTTGAACCATATTAAAAGATGTTTGGTTGTTTATTATTAAAGTTACACAAAAGTATGTTTTTATTTATAATTCTTTTTTTTTTTTTAAACTGATTTAGTAATGATCGACAAGATGAGGATGAGAGGGATACAATCCCACACAACTTCCGCCACCGGAGTTCTGTATCCAGCCTTATTTGAGCATAATTAGTTTCACTTGTGAAACAGTGAGCCATATTCACTGACAAGTCAGTTACAGTGAAAAGTTTGGAGCTTGTACAAAGGCATTTAGCTTTTTATTTCTTCCCTAAAAGTTGTCATATAAAAAGAAAACCTAGGTATCAAGGGAAAACATAAAACAAGCCAGTAAAAACCAAAAAATCCATAGACCTGTACACTCAGAGACTGGCAATGCTTTGCTTTTTCAAGATCAAACATTCATTCTGCAATCACACATCAAAGAGAACTCCCGGAATCCTGAATGGATAACACATGGAACTCCCAGTCATCTGCACTTTCTACGCTCCCTGCTCTTCCTGCGCTCAGAAGCATACTCTGGGATATCTTCTACGCTCCCTGCTCTTCCTGCGCCCAAAAGCATACTCTGGAATATCTGGTCAGCTGGGTTTGTGGTGGTGCCAGGGACTGAACCTGCGACCTTCTAGAGGCTCAGGCATAAAAGGCTTGTTTTAAAGGCAACTTGTGTATCTGTTCTAAGTTTATTTTGACAGCAATTTAACCTTGTCTTCCGTTCAATTATATTCTTGTTATACAGACCCCAAGTTTAGTGACAAATACCCACGAAATCAACTTGGATACATAGAACTTACATTATTACATTATCTTATCAGCATAGAACTTACATTATATAAGTCAGCAGCCAGCTTCTCAATGTACTGTTTCAATTTATCAGCTGTTTTCAAGCCATCTTGAAAGAAACTATAATGAGAAAACATCAAATATTTACCAGCAGCATCATCAATGGAAAGGAGCCAAAACTCACTGCAAAAGCTGAAAACACTCACATACAAATAAATGCTTACCAATTTGTCTCTGCAGAATACCAACAAGCAAAGAGACAAACTTCGGCGCTTCGTGATGACGTACAGAAGAGCAAACCAAGCCGAACCCCGTGGCCACCGTTCGGCGTGTGCCAGTAGATACCACAGTGCGAATGCGAGCTGCACCTCATGTTTCCCTACAAAGTGATTCCCCACACACCCACCTATCCACAGAACAGTCTCTCCTGCATGTGCCATATTTGAACCCTCTTTTCAAAATTTTTAAAAGTGTATTTTTACATATTATTGGATAGAGACAGGGAGAAATTGAGAGGAGAGGGGAGATCAAGAGGGAATGACACAAGAGAAACACCTGTAGCCCTGCTTCACCAATTGTGAAGTTTGCCCCCTGCAGGTGGGGACCAGGGGCTTGAACCCAGGTCTTTGTGTGCTGTAATGTGTGCGCTTAACCAGGTACGCCAGCGCCCAGTCCTATATATATTTGAATTCATGAGAAAGACACAGTAGCCAGTGAAACATTGTGAAGTCATTTCAGATTCTCTAAGGAAGGCTATGACTACCCTAAAAATAAAGGCAGGAGTTGGGACACCATTCAGGTAGGTCTCTAAGATCCCCCCCTTCTTTTTTTTTGCCTCCAGGGTTATTGCCTGGGCTCAGTGCCTGCACCATGAATCCACTGCTCCTGGAGGCCATTTTCCCCCCTTTTGTTGCCCTTGTTGTTGTAGCCTTGTTGTGGTTATTATTGTTGTTGTTGATGTCGGTCATTGTTGGATAGGACAGAGAGAAATGGAGAGAGGAGGGGAAGCCAGAGAGGGGGAGAGAAAGACAGACACCTGCAGACCTGCTTCACCAAGTGACTCCCCTGTAGGTGAGGAGCCAGGGGCTCGAACCAGGATTCCTACGCTGGTCCTTGTGCTTTGTGCCACGTGTGCTTAACCTGCTGCCCGACCCCAAAGATTCCTTTGTTTTAATATACACTTAAAACGCACAGCATGGTGGTCTGGGAGGTGGCGCAATGGCTAAGGCATTAGACTCGCAAGCATGAGGTCCTGAGTTCAATCAACAGCAGCACATGTACCAGAGTGATGTCTGGTTCTCTCTCTCATCTTTCTCATTAATAAATAAATGAAATCTTAAACAAAAACCAAAAACCAAAAAAAACCCACACAGCATGTTAAATCAAAGGCACCAATGGTTTTGGAAAGTCTTATCCAAGTTCGGGGGTGGGGTGGTGAGTGGTGGTGCACTGCGTTAAGTCCACATAGTACAAAATGCAAGGACCTGTGCAAGGGTCCCGGTTCAAGCCCCTGACTCCCCACCTACAGGAGGGTTCCTTCACAAGTGGTGAATGAAGCAGGTCTGCAGGTGTCTGTCTTTCTCTCCCCCTCTGTCTCCCACTCTGCTCTCTCAATTTCTCTCTGTCTTATCCAATAAAATGAAAAAAAAAAAAAGGCCGCCAGGAGCAGTGGATTCATTTTGCTGGCACCGAGCCCCAGCAATGACCCTGGAGGCAAAAAATAAGGCTTAACCCAGCACAAATGTATGGGTGCACATGCTGACATCTGCGGAGTGTTTGTCATGTGCCCAGCATGCAAAGCACCTGACACGAGTTACTTTATTTACTGCCAATTCACCTGGTGAGTTCATGATATGCACTTCAATCCCATCTCCGCTGAATTTTCTTAGATGTCCTATCAGAGGGAGTGTTGATTTACAACATTGTTACTGCCACAGGGGTGTAGTTCCACATCTCCCCAAGATATTTAATTTTTGTTTATAAAATGGAAATATTGACAAGACCATAAAGGGTAAACTCAGCATAGATCGAGTCCTTGACTTGCTCCAGCTACCCCTGCCGTAGTAAGTGTGGGACAAGGATTTACATAGGTAGGCATTTCCTTTTGCGTGCCAAAAAGAATTCTGGTCCGTACTCCCAGAGAAGGGACACGACAGGAAAGATGACTGGCATGATCTGAACTGCGACGCCATGACAGAATGATAATTGTTAGGTGGCAAAAGAAATGGTTGAGCTGGAGGTTAATCGTGCTTGTTTTAAAACAGGATGTTACTGACAGTGTTCATGTCTGAGACGCAAGTGAGCGAGCTGGAACGGGCACCGCAAGTCAAAAGCTCGGCTGCTCCCTTTGTATTTCCACTGTGGCAACTGTGGTCATCTGCACCGAATCGCCTGAGGCACATTCATGGGGGGCACCACCCGGGTTTGTACTGAAAACCACTTTGGGAGGGGAGTTAGGTCCTTGGATTACCTCTTCTCACAAGAGAATCTCAGTAGAGAAAGCTTTATTCTCTCTCTCTCTCTCTCTCTCTCTCTCACACACACACACACACACACACACACACACACAGACACACACACAGACACACACACAGAGACACACAGACACACACACAGAGACACACAGACACACACAGAGACACACAGAGACACACAGACACACAGAGACACACAGACACACACACAGAGACACACAGAGACACACACAGACAGACACACACACACACACAAACACAGAGACAGACAGACAGACACACACACACACAAACACTCAGACAGACACACACACACACACAGAGACACACCCAGACACACACACACACAATCTATTAGGACTTTTGAAGGACTAAGTGCATAAAAGTAGTTTGGCCCAGGCTTCTTGCTACGCCGGAGTTCTGAGGGTCAATG
This sequence comes from Erinaceus europaeus, assembly GCF_950295315.1. NCBI lineage: Eukaryota > Metazoa > Chordata > Mammalia > Eulipotyphla > Erinaceidae > Erinaceus > Erinaceus europaeus. The sequence continues at coordinate 205,342,570 of NC_080162.1, read as the reverse complement.
GCAGGGTCGCAGGGTCAGTGGTGTTACCATCCCAATACACTACATCCGTGCCACTGTGTCTACCTCCACAGAGAATTTTTTAAAAATATTTATTTATTTTTTCCCTTTAGTTGCCCTAGTTGTTTTATTGTTGTCGTCGCTGTTGGATAGGACAGAGAGAAATAGGGATAGGAGGGGAAAACAGAGAGGAGAGAAAGATAGACACCTGCAGACCTGCTTCACCGCCTGTGAAGCAATACCCCTGTAGGTGGGGAGCCAGGGGCTCGAACCGGGATCTTTAGCCGGTCCTTGCACTTTGCGCCATGTGCACTTAACCCACTGCGCTACCACCCGACTCCCCACAGAGACTTTTTTTTTAAAAAAATTATTTTTAATATGAGGGGGTAGGGGTAGATAGCATAATGGTTATGCAAAGAGATTCTCATGCCTAAGGCTCTGAAGTCCTAGGTTCAATTCCCCACACCACCATAAGCCAGACTGATCAGTGTTTTGGTTAAGAGAGGGAAGAAGGGAGAGGTGATACGGGTGTCTTTCCTTCTCTCTATATTTCTTTGTGTCTCTTATCCTAAAAAAATGGCTCCCAGGAGCAGCTGAGCTGTGCAGGCACTGAGCCCTAAAGATAACCCTAGTGGGAAAAAAAAAAGTGTTTGTTTTTTTAAAAAAATTAAAAGTTTATTTATTATTGGATAGAGACACAGAGAAATTGAGAGGGGAGGGATGACAAGAGAGGGAGACAGAGAGAGACCCTGCAGCCCTGCTTCATCACTCATGAAGCTTTCCCCCTGCAGGTGGGGACCAGGGACTTGAACCCTGATCCTTGCTCAGTGTAATCTGTGCACTTAACCAGGTGCATCACCACCTGGTCCCCAACGGTATTTTTTTTTTCCCAATATGAGAGACATGGAGAAGGAATGAAAGAAAGAATGAAAGGAAGGAAGGAAGAAAAAAAAAAAGAGCAAGTGAATGTCAGAGCACTAATCAGCTCTGACTGACCCTCGCGCTGTGGACTAACCTGGGACTTTAGGCGTGCAAGTCTTTTGCAGAACCTGATGCTGTCCTCAGCCCCATGGCTAACTTTGCCCTGTGTGGGGCTTCTTTCTACTGATCTATCTCCGTCTTGAATGACTTTACCTCTGCCAGGCTCCAGTGGCCACCGGGTGCTATTCCCAAGCTCAGCTCCACACCACTCCCCGAATCTCGGCTTTGTTACCTCGTGTCATGAGCCACGTCCAACCCCCATAACGAACAATGATGAACCTGACTTACTACACCAAAAAATTCACTCCCGAGGGCAGAAAACACCTTGTCGTTGCTGTACTTTGCCTTTTAAAAAGATAGATAAATAGGGGGGCGGGGCACTGGGTTAAATGCACATAGTTCAAAGCCCAAGGATTCCAGTGCGAGCCCCCACCTCCCCACCTGCAAGGGGAGTCGCTTCACAAGTGGTGAAGCTGGACTGCAGGTGTCTGTCCTTCTCTCTCCATCTTCCCCTTCCCTCTCAAATTCTCTCTGTCCTATCCAACAGCAGCAGCAGCAGCAACGGTAATAAGAGCAACAACAATGGGGGAGAAAGGCCCCCAGGAGCAGTGGATTCGTACTACAGGCACTGAACCCCAGCGATAACCCCGGAGGGGGGGGGGAGAAAAAGATAGTTGTACAGGCTGAAATCACACTTCTGTACCCTCTGTAGCAAAGGGTACTGAGTGTAAGGCTTACAAAGCATCTCGTCTTATGGAAAACTCAGTTATGTGGCTTAAACTCTCCTCTACAGATGCCTAGTATGTCAGATCAAGAGCTTGCTGGTCAAGTAAAATGAGATGTTTCTGCCAAAATGCTGTAGCAGAGACATTCCCTTATTTCTACGGAAGTTTAAAAGCATTTAAACATTTCTAGGAAGCATTGAAATAGATGAAACTGAACATTTTAATCTAAACTAGAATCAGGTACCATCATAACATACTTCAGAGTTTCCTGTGGGACGCCAAGGATGTAGCTCGTCTTCATCCTGTTCTCACAGGCAAACTTGATCTCACAACACTCAAACTGTTTTCACTCCAACACTGTGTCAACACCTGACACATTTATACGTGGGGAAAACTGACTTTTGGTGATGGAAAGCCATTATATCACCACAAACAGTGACTAAATAAAGACCAGAAAGGAGAGGGGGAGGTGAAAGAGAATTAGGAAAATGAACAAAGTGGGGAGAAGGCCTTACTTGGGCGAGTCGTTAGGCCTGCAATATTCCACTTACTTGCACTGTGCATGGTAATACTTGATAAGATTCTGCAGCAGGTCCACACCCTTCTTGGTCTTGATTTCATTGACTTTAATGAGATACTGTGGAGATAAAACAGAATTTCAGGTGAATTACTACAGACAAGGTTCTTCAGCCGTGAGCTCGGTGGCCAAACACGGGTCAGTGCACCATGGCTGTTCAGACAGTGTGGACTTAGTTTGGGGAATGCTGATTTAGCCCAGGCACGGTGGACACGCTGATTAGAGTGTTAGCATCAAATGCAAAGGGTTAAGATTAGTCTGCTACACACCCAGCAGTCAAACACTGCAAACCATTCCGGAATAACCAATTATCTGTCTCCCCTATTCCGCAGTAGATCTCAAACTTCCAGTTCATTTCATCAAAACTTGACTGTCCTTTGAGAAACAGAAGTCAGATTCTCTCTTTCAGGGGATGTGTCATAATGTGTTGAAGCCCCCCCCCCCCCCTTAAGGTCAAGGAGGTGAATTAGAAAGAATCTATGTAACTAAAGAATAAAAATATTAAAAAACAAAAACAAAAAACCTTGCATTGTTGGGATGTGATACAGAGGAGAGAGAGGAGATCCAGACCAGAGAGGGAACACAAATCTTTATTCACACGAGCACCTCAGAGTTGGGTGAGAGCATAGCGGTTCGGGCCACGTGGAGCTAGCAAAATGGCCACCTCCCGCTACGCACAGCAACCCTTCCCTGCATCAGGTCACCGAGGTGAAAATCAGGCAAAAAAAGAGAGAGGGGCAGAAGCAGAAGGGCCTTTATGGGAGAAACTCTGGAAGTGACAAATCGGGACAGGATTGGCTAGGAAACAAGGCACTCCGGGAATAGGGTTTCTCGTGGGAACTGACAGTACCCTGAGGGGACAACATGGTGGATGCGACCGCAGTTAACTGGCTCTGATTTTTACAACTGGCCAATATTCTCTGAGGTCATTTGTTTTTGTCGTGTGAAATTATTTATGAGCAGAGACATTTATGTAGGAGTCAAGGTTGAGGGAGGGAGAAAATAATTCAATAAAAACATTTTAATTGAGCAACTTCTGTGCGTTTCAGTGTGGAAATGGTAGAGGGAATTCCATTGTTCAGCAGCAGTCTCTAGGTCACCGAGCAGCCGCAGTCAGTGGGAGGCCAGTTTGAGAACCACTGCTGTACGTCCAGGGCAGCATGCTGTCCACTGCATTTTCTCCCATGAGCTCAGAGTCCTTAATTACAACTTCATATAAACTTTCACTCAAACAGGACACATAGTTAAAAACAACAACAACAACAACAAAAACCAAACAAACCATGCTCTAAACCTGTACCCAGGAAAATAAACATTCACCAGCGTTATTCCCCATCAGCGTGTTTTACCACACTCGCAAGCAACATTCTGTTCTCACCAAGAAATCCTGTTTTGGCTTAAAGAGCCTGAGAGGACCAAGTCTCAGAATGAGACAACAGTGAAATGGCAGAGCCCACAAGTCTTGGAGAAAAATGGAGATTAGAGTCTTTGTGAAATAGTCCCTTGGATAATGATGAATTAAATCCTACACTTAGGTATAGAAACTGCTGCCTTGCAGGGTCTTAGGTAATAGCTGAAGATTCTGTTCTTACTTCACACATCTGCAGCTGGAAGAGACGCCTCTCCTTCTCCATTTCCTCAGCAATCTCGGCTCCAGTGATCTCTGTGCGGATCATCCCGTGCTGTTTTGCATGCTCTCTCTTCTCCTTCTCGATTTTTGTACTGAAATTACAGTGGACGTCATCATTATAAAAAAACGGTACACTCATTTTCCCTGTTGGCTGCATCAAACTCAAATGGAAATGTAAACTCAAAGTGGACATGCTACTTGATGGATTGTTACACAGGAAACTCTCCTAGATTTTATTTTTCATATCTCAAAAAAATACATATATTTTATTTACTTTTTTCTTGGACAGAGACAGAGAGAAATTGACAAAAGGGGAGACAGAGAGGGAGAGAGACAGAGAAACAACTGCAGTACAGCTTCACCACTCGTAAAGCTTTGCCACTGCAGGTGGGGAAGTGGTGGCTCGAACCCAGCTTCTTGAACATGATAACATGTACACTTAACTGGGTGTGCTACTGCCTGAGCCTTCAAGTTTGATCATATGGATGCGTGGTCGGCATGAAGAGAGTTCAAGTCCCCTTTCTCCCTTGGTTAATTGTTGGTATGCATGAGACCCCTTCTGTTTCACTGGTTTAATACCCCCTGCTTAACACAGTATTCTACTTACATAACCACTGTATTCTATTTACATAACCACTGCAGGGCACTGGTTCAATCCCCACTGGTTCATGATATGTTTTTGCTCCGCCCCCTCTCCTTGTCTCACACTGATTTTCACCAGTCACTTTTCTCTCCACCCTCTCTGCGTCGCATCCTGTTCCCACCTTACTGGGCTAGTATATTTATAAGGATAAGATTGTTTGTAGTGTTAGTTTTAGCTTAGCTTGGCTTAGATTGTGCTGCGTCCTGCATGAATAAAGAGATACTGCCTACAGCTCAACCATGAGTCCCTGGTCGTCTGTTACCCGCCCGTGAAGCCAGCCCGGCGAAAACAACATAGCCCTGCGAAAACAACAGTTAATCGCTTTACAAAGAATATGTATTAGATAGTTGAAATCCTGAGGGGCGTACTGATCATCAATAGATTATGAAACTTAAGAGTTATTTATTTCATGGAGTTGAGCAGTAGTGCAGCGGGTTAAGCGCACGTGGTGCAAAGTGCAAGGACCAGCATAAGGATCCGGTTCGAGCCCCCGGCTCCCCACCTGCAGGGGAGTGGCTTTACAGGTGGTGAAGAAGGTCTGCAGGTGTCTGTCTTTCTCTCCCCCTCTGTCTTCCCCTCCTCTCTCCATTTCTCTCTGTTCTATCCAACAACGACAACAACAATAATAACAACAAAGGCAACAAAACTGGGGGAAATAATGGCCTCCAGGAGCAGTGGATTTGTAGTGCAGGCACGGAGCTCCAGTGATAACCCTGCAGGCAAAAAATAGATCCTAATGATATACCCTAAGGACTCCATAACACCCAACCAGAAAGGTCTGTGCACACCTATGTTCACAGCAGCACAATTTGTAATAGCTAAAATCTGGTGGCAAACCAGGTGCCCAACAACAGATGAGTAGTTGAGAAAGCTGTGGTATATATATACACAAGAACATCTGTTAAAATGCAATTAAAAAAAAATTACAGAAGATTCACACAGGTCAAAGCAAATGAAGACATGAGGTAATTCATTCAGAAAAAAAAACATTCTGCTAAAACAGAAGCTTAGTACTATATTATAAAGTTTGGCAATTAATATTTATAGCCATAAAATATTAAGCATCCGACAGTGCTTAACCACAGGTTTCCTGTCTCTGTTAAATTTTTATTCTCTTTACTTATTGGCTAGAGACAGCCAGGAGTTGAGAGGGAAGAGGGAGCTAGAGAAGGAGAGAGACAGAGAGACGCCTGCAGCCTTGCTTCACCACTCTGCAGGCGAGGACCAGGGGCTTGAACTGGGACCGTGTGCACGGCAACGTGTGTGTTTACTAAGCAGGTACGCCACCACCTGGCCCCAACCAGAGACTGTCAGCTATAAACCACCGCACTGATGATACCAGACACCAGTGGGGTGGGAAGTGAAGGGAGCAGCTGTGCAAGGAAGCGAGACCCTGTTACTATGCAATGAAGCTGGAACCAAACAGCAGCGCAAAGGCACAGCTGGGGCACAGACGTGGCAAACCGGGCGGCAGGTGAAGAACCGGAGAAGGTCAGAGACTGGGCAGCTGGGGGTCTGGGTAGAGAGTGCGTGTGTTTCCATGGCAAGCACACTCCCTACCTACTTGTTGCTAGTCTCTATTTTGGAGGAAACCCCCCCCCCACATACCCACACACCCCACACACACTCACCCCCCCCCATATCACACACACCCCACCCCCACACACACCACACACACCACATACTCACTCCCCGCCCACATACACACACACCCCCACCCACCCCACCCACATACACACACCCCACCCACATACACACACTCACACCTCCCCACATACACACACATCCCCATATACACACCCCCTACAGCCCCCCCCACACCCCACATACACACACACCCCACACACACATACATACACACACATACATACACACACACCCCACCCCCCACACAAATGGTTTGGGAGATGGTGCAGTGGACAGTGGAGCGCTCGGATCCTTAGCATGAGGCCCTGAATTTGATCCCTGTATCCTATGTGTCTGAGGGATGCTCTGGTTCTCTCTCTCCCTCTCTAATTAATACAATAAACCATTTAAAAATTATTTATTTTTAATATATTTTAAATTTTTAAAAAAAATTTTTATTCTCTTTTGTTGCCCTTGTTGACTTGTTGTTATAATTGATGTTGTCGTTGGATAGGACAGAGAGAAATGGAGAGAGGTGGGGAAGACAGAGGGGGAGAGAAAGACAGACACCTGCAGACCTGCCTCACCGCCTGTGAAGCGACTCCCCTGCAGGTGGGGAGCCGGGGGCTTGAACTGGGATCCTTACTCCGGTCGTTGAGCTTCGCACTACCTGTGCTTAACCTGTTGCGCTACTGCCCGACTCCCATTTAAAACATTTTTAAATCTTTATTTATTATTGGATACAGACAGAGAGAAATTGAGAATGGGAAAAGGAGACAGAGAAGGAGAGAGAGAGACACCTGCAGCCCTGCTGCATCATTCGTGAGGCTTTCCTCCTGCAGGTGGGGAGCGGGGGCCTGAACCTGGGTCCTTGCGCACTGTCACGTGTGTGTGCTTAACCGGGTGTGCCACCGCCTGGCCCCTAAATAAAGTTTTAAAAAAGAACCTGTATGTGCAGCATAAACCGACTCGTTATAGATTCTGGAAGACAGCACAGACAAGCAAACACTAGGTGGTTCATCAGCCCTGTGGCAGGTACACAGAGGCTGTCTGGAGCGCCTCAGAATGCTGTGTGTTCTGCGACTTCTGCAGTACTGACGGCCAGGTACTGTGGTCCCCAACCAGCATGTAAGCTTTCCTTACTTGTTTATGCCACTAGAACTCTGCATCCGAATCCTCCTGCCAGTCCCTGTTCAGGGCGCCATTTGCCGGACTAGCTTCGCGGGTGGGAGACAGACGACCAGGGACTCATGGCTGAGCTGTACGCAGTATCTCTTTATTCATGTGGAACGTAGCACAATCTAAGCCAAGCGAAACTAAACTCAACTCCCCCTCCTTACTAGGTCATGCCCACAGAGGCAGGAAATGTCCCCAGAGGCAAGAGATGCCCACAGAGGCAGGAAACGCCCTTTTAGGCAATAGATGGCCCCAGAGGCAAGAGATGCCCTTTTGCCTGCTAGGCCTTGCCCTTTGAGGCAGGAAACGGCCCCCTCAGGCCTCCCCTTGTCATCACACTGGTTCTTGCTGCTCTCCTATTTTGTTTCTCCATGTCTTATGCCAGTTCTTTTGAAAACGCCTGTACGATAAAGGTTTCTGTTCAACCCACACTCCTGATACTATGGCCATTAGTTAAAAAGAAAGGGGGGAGATGTTGGGTAGTATGCCAGCTCCCCTGGCTTAAAGCTTCTGTCTCTAATCCTGCTTAACTAAGCACGGGCATGCCTGTATGGCATTGGTTTGATCCCACTGAAAGCTGCGGTCTATTTACATAAATCACTAACTATGCACCACCCTCCCTCCACGGCATTGGTGGTTCAGTGGTAGAATTCTCGCCTGCTCCGCCCCCTCTGCTTGTCACACCCTCATTTTCACCAGTCACTTTTCTCTCCACCCTGTCTACGTCACATCCTGTTTCCACCCTACTTGGCCAGTATATATAAGGATAGGATTGTAATTATATATAGTTTAGTTTAGTTTAGATAGGATGGCTTAAATTGTGCTGCGTTCCACATGAATAAAGAGATACTACGTACAGCTCAGCCATGAGTCCCTGGTCGTCTGTCTCCCGCCCGCGAAGCTAGTCCGGCAAATGGCGCCCTGAACAGGGACTGGCATCCTCCCACTGCTCCCAGGGGACTCTGCTTCCCCTTTTCAATCACAGACAGAAATGGAGAGGGAGAGACAGGGAGAGAGATGGCACAGCACTGCTCCAGCTTGTGAAGCCCCTCGTGCGCGGAGCTGCCACATGGTGCCGGGGCTCGAGCGTGGGCGCTCTCACAACTACCTCCCAGCCATGCCTGGGTATCTGTATAGAGTTATACCGTCCTGTTTATTTGTTTAAAGTCATTCTTTGCCTCCAGAGTTATTGCCGGCACTAGGAGCCCACTGTTCCTGGCGGTTATTTTTTCACTTTACTAGCTAGAACAGTGAGAAACTGAGGAAGGAGGGGTGACAGAGGAGGAGAGAGACAGACAGACAGACACCTGCAGACCTGCTTTGCTGCTTGTGAAGTGTCCCCCGTAGGTGGGGAGCCGGGGGCTCGAATCTGGCTCCTGGCACAGGTCCTTGCACTTCATAGCAAGTTGCTTAACCAGGTGTGCCGCCCACTGCCTGGCCCCTGAATTACACCATCCCATACTGACTGCCCTCTTGCTGACAAGGCATGTGTGTGTATGTATGTGTGTATGTATATATATGTATGTATATGTATGTCTGTATGTGTATATGTGTATATGTATATGTATGTGTGTATGTGTATATGTATGTGTGTATGTGTATGTATGTGTGTATGTGTATATGTATGTGTGTATGTGTATGTGTATGCATGTGTGTATGTGTATATGTATATATGTATGTGTATATGTATGTGTGTATGTATGTGTGTATGTGTATATGTATGTGTATATGTATGTGTATGCATGTGTGTATGTGTATATGTATATATGTGTATGTGTATATGTATGTATGTGTATATGTATGTGTGTATGTGTATATGTATGTGTGTGTATGTGTATGCATGTGTGTATGTGTATATGTATATATGTGTATGTGTGTATGTGTATATGTATGTATGTGTGTATGTGTATATGTATGTATGTGTTTGTGTATGTGTGTGTATGTCTATATGTATGTATGTGTATGTGTGTATGTATATATATATACCTGTGAACACCACATTCTGGTGTTCCTGTTTCCTGCAAAGGAGATACATGCCACAGTAAGTCTAGAGCAAACCTTTTCTTTCCTCCTCCTGGTCCTCTTTTCTAAGTACTTAGCTCTATTCTGTTTAGCGTGCATGCAGATGCCCTGGGCAGCACAGTGCTCAGGTCACACTGTGAGCATCCATGACCTCATTTCGTTTCGGCAGACAAAATGGCCCACGGCACCCGTGCACGTCAGCTGGCGTGTTAAGAATCTCTGTTCTCAGCTGCATTTACAAATTGCCAACGCACAAGCGTTCCTAAGGCAGCAGGACCCCAACAGCACACCTAGTGACACGAGTGACTACGGAAGGACTGGTAGACCAGAAATACTCACTCTTCAGCCTTCTTTTTCTCTTGCTCCTGCTGCTGTGCTGCTGTCTAGGGAAAGGACTTTATTCTCTTAAGTGTACAGTTACTCACGGTTACATTCAAGATGGTCATTAGATGCTTTTAAATCCCTCTCTGTACTGCACCAAAGTAAAGGACTCTGGTGGGGGGGTCAGGTCCTGGAGCATGATGGCAGAGGGGGACCTAGAGGGGGTTGACTTGTTACATGGAAAACTGAGAAATGTTACACATGGACCGACTACTGTATTTTTTTTCTTTGTTGGGGGATTAATGGTTTACAGTCGACAGTAAATACAATAGTTTGCACATGCAGAACATTTCCACATAACAATACCCCCCAACTCGGTCCTCCTTTGTCATCATGTTCTAGGACCTGAACCCCCTCCTCCCTGCCCCAGAGCCGTGGCTACTGTATTTCCCTGTCGGCTGTAAACCCTTAATCCCCCAATAAATAAAAAAAAATACGAGAAAAGAAAAAAACTTCTCTCTCTCTCTCTTCCCCACAGCCTGCACAAACACCTGGGGAGACAGCACCCAGACACAAGCTTTAAGACTTTCTGGGGAGCCGGGCTGTGTGGTGCACCTGGTTAAGTGCACACAAAACTAGGCGCAAGGACCAGCGCGAGGATCTGGGTACGAGCCTCCACACTCCAACTGAAGGGGGGAAGCTTCAGAAGTGGTGGAGCAGGTCTGCAGGTGTAGGGAAACTGAGGATATGGCTGAGCCGGGGGGAACCTCCCATTGAAAGATGGCTGCCTGAGGAACACGGTCTTCCCGTCAGCCTCTCTCTTCCAGAGAGCATGGGAGAGAACGGCCTTCAGGCTCAGCTTCACCCGTCAGACTCTCAGCCTCACAGGGAATCCGCATTCCCAATACAATGGTGTGCTCATTCAAAAGCTACCAGAAGTTATCATACCTGACCCATCTTCTCTCCGCCCTCAGGACACCTCTCTGTCTGCTAGCCATGGATCACCCTACTTCCTCATTCCCAGAACGGCTCTCCTGCTCACACAGATGCTATCAGAGGCCCCTTTTCTCACTTCTTTGTTCTTGCCCTTCTGAATAAGCCAATAACCAAACCTCACCCTCCTGACACGCAAGGACCCCTACAGCCATGCACATCAACGCCCAGCTTCCTCATTCCTTACCTCACTCACCTGATAGCTTTCCCCACCCCTTACCTCGCTCTGCCACTTTTCTGCTTTAACCATATTTGGTATAAACAAGCTACCTCCTTCTGCAACCCCTTAAAAGCTTTGCCTCTCTGATCAATAATCGGTTCACTGCTATCAGCGTGGTCTCCGGGTCATCTCTGCTCTCGGGCACAGAGTGAGTCCGCAGACTCAGCCCCTGCTGCCTCGGGTGATGTTGGTATGCTTTTAAAAACCCCTTCTGTTTCATTTGGTTTAAATCCCCCCTGCTTAACACTATTCCATTTACATAACCGCTGTTAACAAGCACCACCCTCCCTCCAGGGCATTGGTTCAATCCCCACTGGTTCATGATATGTTTTTGCTCCGCCCCCTCTCCTTGTCACTCTCTGATTTTCACCAGTCACTTTTCTCTCCACCCTCTCTATGTCACATCCTGTTCACGCCCTACTTGGGAAGTATATATAAAGACAACATTGTTCGTTTTAGTTGAGTTTAGCTTAGCTTGGTATAGATTGCGCTGCGTCCTGCATGAATAAAGAGATACTGCGTACAACCCAGCCATGAGTCCCGGGTGGTCTGTCTCCCGTCAATGAAGCTCAGCCCGACAGGGTGACATTCTCCTAGACCCCCACATCTGGTGCACAACCGGGTGGGCACGCCAGCAATCTGCGCCTGAGAAGAGGCCTCCCCACAAGAGCGGCATGCAGGTGTCTATCTTTCTCCCTTCCTTTCTACCTCCTCCCCCTCTCAATTTCTCGTGTCCTGTCTAGAAGCAGTGGATTCATAGCGCCAGCACTGAACCCCAGCGACACCCTGGAGGAGAAAAAAAAAACAAAAACAAAGATTCTGCGAGCCTCTTGTTTCTCTAGGGTTCAAATGCCTGGTCTATAAACAGACAGGTAAAGTTCCAAGCTGGGTAGCCCAGAAGGTGGTGCAGTGACTAGAACACTGAACTGAAAGGCACGAGGGCCTTGGGCTGGAGAGACAGCATACTGGTCATGCAAAAAGGCTTCCGTGCCTGCGGTCAGACGGTCCAGGCTCAACCCCCAGCACCTCCCTCAGTGAGACCTGTGCAGTGCTCTGAAGTCTGCTCTCAGGCTGCCCGGTTTCTCCCTACCTCACACTGAGAAACACTTAGAGCCTTAAAAATAGTTGAGAGGCGGTACTGCAAGCCAACCACTCTGGTAGACAGGCAGATGTAACCACTTCTATAAATTCATATTATTATTACTTTGTGACATGGATATGTCATGCATGATCTGTTAAACACTAATAATAAAATAATAATAATAATAATAACAACAATGATAACAGGTTGCTGGGTATAGCTCTGTAATGTGACGGTTCACATTGGTTGTGAATGCCAAAATACTTGCGAGCAAAGTACACCTGACTCTGGGTGGTCAGCAGGGGCAGCCTGGGCACTTTTCCTTGAGGTTTGCACGCCCACTCAGCCCCGACAAGGATGCAGTAAACCAGTCTCCCTCTACAGATACTAGCTACTCGTTATGGATTTCGCCCTTCATTACAATCAAACAAATAAAGTCACTTACAACTTTGTCTCATAATCTTTCCAAGCTTTGTCAAACGGCTTCTTGAGATCCTTAGAAAAAGAGAAAGTGAAATCTTGAATGGGCTTTTGCTCCGAGGTAAATACTTTTTGAAATGACACCTCAGCAAATGTGCTTCCTTCTAGGACTCTGGGAGCTTCCCCCACACTGCTGACAACACACAGGGAGCTGGAGGGGCAGAGGGGGGCGGTGAGCGTTCCTGCACTTTGCAGCAGCGCCCAGAGGCTCTGAGAGGCTGTGTGACGGTCACCTGCCTCTGGGGGATGCAGGATAGGTGTCCCTCAGCCACCGAGCTCTCCTCAGACTCTCTTGGCAGCGTCTCATCTTAATCCTCAGACATCATCATCATGTGAAACGGTATGTGTTACCCCAAAATACCTTTATGTTAGAAGTGCTTGTGGGCGACGTTGGTGGCGCACCTGGTTAAGCACTCACATTACAGTGCACAAGGACCCAGGTTCAAGCCCCTGATCCCCACCTGTAGGGGGAAAACTTCACGAGTGGTGAAGCAGGGCTGCAGGTGTCTGTCTTGCTTCCTCCCTATCTCCCCACTCAATTCCTCTCAGACTCAAATAAATAAGTAAATAAATAAATAAAATGAAACATTCTTTAAAAAATGCTTACAGTGGTCCGGGGAGGTGGCTCAGTGGGTAAAGCATTAGATTCTCAAGCGTGAGGTATGGAGTTCAATCCCCGGCAGCATATGTACCAGAGTGCTGTCCATTTCTTTCTCTCTCCCCTTTCTTTCTTTCTTTCTTTCTTTCTTTCTTTCTTTCTTTCTTCCTTCCTTCCTTCCTTCCTTCCTTCCTTCCTTCCTTCCTTTCTTTCTTTCTTTCTTTCTCATGAACAAATGCTAAAATAAAGTGCTTATAATGCCGTTCAAGCACAAGCACCACTATGACCTTAGAAGGGTGGTGGTGACAGATAGGGTGGACACCAATCCTTTAAAGAGAATTCAAATTTCTGAACACTTACTCCTTTGACTCCCTTCAAGTCTCCTTTCAACAAGGAATCCAGGGTGAAGATCACATTGTGGCTCAGGCCCTGAAGCTGCAATGCAAAGCAGAGATGAGAGACAATTACAAAGCGCATACAGATCAATCGTGAAGCCTACCTCGATGACCAGTCTACACACACCGTCTCCCTTGACCGCCAGGACCCCCGTGTGGGGAGGGTGAGGGCTGGCGCCAAGCTACAGCTCTGCTCGAGCAGAGAGCAGGGACCTGAACCCCGGCTTGTGCTTCTGGACCCTGAGCCACGGGGCTGCAAACCATTTCTTTAAATGTTTCTTCAGGAAACTAACTGGAGTATTCACATGGATACTCGTCTCCTCCATCGGAACGGAAGTGCTATGAGAACAGGACTTTGACTGTTCTGCTCGGCTGTGTTTTAGTGCCTAGGTTTTATTAAAGAGACAAGATACTGGCCTGGAGGTGGGGCTTACTGGCAGAGTGCATGCTTGGCACATAACAGGAGGCTGTGGATTTGATTTCCGGTGTGTGTGTGTGTGTGTGTGTGTGTACACGTATGTATATGCATGCACACACTGAAGACTTTAAACAAAACAAGCTATTTAGAAAGTGCAACCTATTGTTGGAATATAGGTTGGGTTCAATGTTCTAAGGCACTGGCACATGGGTCTTCTGGATTTTACGATAATACAAAAAGGTGTCACCTCTGGGCAGACGGCCTCACCATTGTGTCCCAGATCCTCACCTCCCCAGAAACCCTGCCCCACTAGGGAAAGAGAAAAGAAGGCTGGGGGTGTGGATCCACCTGCCGACACCCATGTCCAGTGGAGAAGCAATGACAGAAGCCAGGCCTTCCACCTCCTGCAACCCCTGTTGCTGAGGAGTTATTCTGATGCAGTCTCCGCCCCCAGGTTTTACTATGCCCCGCGAAATCCTAGCAGTGCCCCCTTCAACCAATCCTGGCCCCACATGTCACCCCTGGTTGTCGCCCAATAAAAAGCCCCCTCACCCCACCCCCCCTCTGGGCTCTCAGCTCTCCCTCTCTGAGATCTTGCCCCCTGCTCTCCCCCTGTGGTCAGGTAGTGGGGACGGCCATTGCCGGCTGGCCTCACGTGGTCTGAACCAACCCCCCCCCATCCTATAATAAAGATTTGTGTACCCCTTTGCTCTGGACGTCCGCTCTCTTCTCCGCGGTGCAGCCCGACACCAGACCGCCACAACAACAAACCCCCCAAAAAGTTTGGTCCATATTCCCACTGGGGGAGAAATGATACGGGAAGATGACCAGAGGGCTCTGAACTCCAACTCTATATTTTGTACAATGATGTTACAATGCTTTGTAACAGCAGGACCCAGAGAGAGAAGAAAGAAAAAAGGAGGAACACTGGCAAGTAGTAACAGGTGTAGGTGTGACTTGGAAAGGAAAAGACGACTGAACCATGGGGAAAAATGGGCAAATCTATACAAATCTAGACAGAGTTGTAGAAATAATAGTTAACCTGTTGTTATGCATGAGACCCCTTCTGTTTCATTTGGTTTAAATCCCCCCTGCTTAACACTATTCTATTTACATAATCACTGTTAACAAGTTCCACCCTCCCTCCAGGGCATTGTGGTTCAGTGATAAGATTCTCTCCTGCTCTGCCCTTTCTTTGTCACACTCTGATTTTCACCAGTCACTTTTCTATCCACCCTCTCTATGTCACATCCTGTTTCCACCCTACTTGGCAAGTATATATAAAGACAGCATTGTGAGTTTTAGAGTACTTTACCTTGAGTTTAGCTTAGCTCGTCTTAGATTGTGCTGCGTCCTGCAAGAATAAAGAGATACTGCCTACAGCTCAACCATGAGTCCCTGGTAGTCTGTTACCTGCCCGTGAAGCCAGCCCGGAGAAAACAACATAACCCGTCGAAAACAACATATGGTGCCTGAACAGGGACTGAAATAAGCCCTGAAACTTGGACCGGCATCAATGTGGGACCCTACCCACCCATCGTCCAGATAAGTAAACTTGGCTACCCATCCACCATGGGTTGCCTTTCTACTTATGAAGAGGTTTGCCAAAGCCTCTACTGTTTCATCATGAGACAGTTAGTCTGTCTCTGGAACATTTTACTCTGGGCCACATTTTGGTTCCCTGACCGGGAACTTTGGTTTCTTATGACCGGGATCATAGAGCTTGGGAGATGCACGGAGATTTCTCCTTGGACTTTCTGGATTCCCTCTCCCATGTTTCCTGAGGAAAAGGACTACATTTTGCTCCAGGCCACAGTTTGGTTATTTATGACTGTGATCGTAGACCTTGGGATATGCATGGGGATTTCCCCTGGAACTTTCTGGACTTCTTCTCGAATGTTTCCCATGGAGAAGGACTACTCTAATTTGAAGAACATTCTCAAGTACCCTGGCAGTTCCCAAGTATGGAGACACGTGGTTAGTTCTACTCTCCTGATTGGATTCTTTCTTCGATGGGAAGACACTTTTAAAAATGGGTGCCTGAAGCAATCCAGCAGGAACAGTCAGAAACACCCTAAATGGAATTTCGAGGACCTTTTTGGACTAGGTCGCCCTCCGGGGATTCTTAATCCTACATGGTGAGATCTTGATAATCTGGTTCAAGTTGCGTTTCATAAGAGAATGATTTGAATGACTGAATTTTTGTTTGACATTGACTTAAAAAAAAAATGCTGGACACAGCCATGATTTCTAGAGACATCCAGAAACAATTCAAAAATTGTTTTTTCCCTCCTATGATTTCTCTTTTATGTCTTGACATGAATCTGAAACGTTTAATCCTGAAAACTGTAAGAGTTATGGGTGGGGCAGATAGTGCAATGATTATGTTAAGTATTCTCATGCCTGAGGCTTTTAACCGTGGTTCTTCTGTTTACCTTTCCATATTTTATTGAGTTTAAACTGTTTAAACAAACCTTAAAATCATACTAGAAAGGAATTCCAATTATAATAGAGTTATCAATTATAGTAAACTTCTAATCTGCTACAAGTTTTGTTTGACAAGTAAGTGAATTTCAGCTGTCAAGTCTTCACATGAAAAAGCATCTACTCAAATGGAATTCCTGGAAATCCATTTGGATCCGGTTCTCTGACATCGCCCCCGGAAACCAATGATGAGACCTGGCACGACCTGAAGAAACAGATTCACAGACTCCAAAGATCACTCTCTACAGAAAAGCAGAATTCAGGTGGCCGACATTCCCCATCGAGACAGACATACAGCATTTCATCCCTTGGCATTTTCTTCTGTGGTCAGCTACTTTGGACTGACACCTCCATCGGACTTACTGGTACACACTGCTGTGTTTCTCAAAGACTAACTTCAGCCAATTGCCTTGAGACTTTATAGACCATGTCCCCTCGCCTGCAGGCTCTGCCCCAGAGGCAGAAAACTCCCCCTCCTTATTAGGTTATGCCCACAGAGGCATGAAGCGCCCCAAGAGGCAAGAGATGCCCACAGAGGCAGGAAACGCCCTTTGAGGCAAGAGATGCCCCCAGAGGCATGAAGCATTCCCAGAGGCAAGAAATGCCCTTTCGCCTGCTAGGCCTTGCCCTTTGAGGCAAGAAAAGCTCCCCTTGGCATCACACTGGTTATTGCTGCTCGCCTATTTTGTTTTCCATATCTTATGCCAGTTCTTTTGAAAACGCCTGTACGATATACGTTTCTGTTCACCCCGCAATGGCCATTAGTTAAAAAGAAAGGGGGAATTGTTGGTATGCATGAGACCCCTTCTGTTTCATTTGGTTTAAATCCCCCCTGCTTAACACTATTCTATTTACATAATCACTGTTAACAAGTTCCACCCTCCCTCCAGGGCATTGTGGTTCAGTGATAAGATTCTCTCCTGCTCTGCCCTTTCTTTGTCACACTCTGATTTTCACCAGTCACTTTTCTATCCACCCTCTCTATGTCACATCCTGTTTCCACCCTACTTGGCAAGTATATATAAAGACAGCATTGTGAGTTTTAGAGTACTTTACCTTGAGTTTAGCTTAGCTCGTCTTAGATTGTGCTGCGTCCTGCATGAATAAAGAGATACTGCCTACAGCTCAACTATGAGTCCCTGGTCGTCTGTTACCTGCCCGTGAAGCCAGCCTGGAGAAAACAACATAACCCGTCGAAAACAACATTAACCCATATTTGCAACCTTGGGAAAACTGCTGGGGCTTCCAGTGGAGGGAATAGGGACACAGAACGCTGGTGGTGGGAATGGTGTGGAGTTGTGCCCTTGCTACCTTATAATTTTGTAAACCATTAAGTCATAATAAAAAAAAAAGTGTCACATGACGGCAGAGGACCTAGTGGGGGTTGTATTGTTATGTGGAAAACCGGGAAATGCTATGCATGTACAAATTATTGAATTTATTGTTGACTGTAAAAAATTGATCCCCCAATAAAAAAAAAGTGTCTCCCAAGAGTAAGAAGAGGCAGATCTGCCATCTTGCCGGTGGAAAGGATGACAGAAAAATCATGACAGAGGTGGGCGGATGAAGAAAAGAGTTAGTAAAACACGAACCAAGAAGAGTTTACAATACAGGCTGGGCTCTTGGGGTCTTTTTTTTGGAGGGGGGAGGGCGGTTGTAATCCTGCTATGAACCATGTGCAATGAACTGCGTTCGAGCCCCTGCCCCCTTCATGAGTAGTGAAGCAAGTCTTGCAGGTGTCTCTCCCTCTTTCTATCTCCTCGGCTCTCAGTCTCTCTCTGTTCTATCACATCAAGATGGGAACATGGCTGCCAGGAGCTGTGTGCGGATTTGTCGTGCAGGCATAGTGATAACCTTGGTGGCAATGAAAGAAACAAATTAGGCTGTTTTCAAGAAGGTGCCACTGTTAACTTGGTGAGATCAGTGTGGAAACCGAGGCTGCAGGGTTCCCTGTTTCACCAATACCCAAACAAGCTAGATGGAGGACAGTTCTTTGGGGTCACCTCATCTGACTCGTGTGTTAAGTTCATCCATTCAGTTCACGCAGCCCTCAAGCCCTCTCTCAATCATTCACCAAGCACTCACTCCGTGGCACTTCCTACGCGTGTGGCTAGGGAAGCAGAGGTGATTAAGGCACCGTGTCTGTCTTTGGGGAGCTCACACCCAAGGAGGAGCAGGTGTGGGGGAATTCGACACGGATACTTACGGCCCTGTGTGAGACCTTTGCAACACAGGCCTTCGAGGGGTGTCGTGAATGTGAAAATACTGACAGTCAGTGGACCTGAAAAGGCTTGTTTACTCCTGACTCCGTGGAAGTTCTGAATCCCCATTATTATAGTCATTTTATTGGGGGGAGGAGGCTGGGTGAATGGTTTACAGTACAGCTGCTGACACATGGGTACAATGGTTCACCTCCCCATGACAGGGGCCTGCAAATCGCTCTCCCTTCTCCTTAGGTCCAAACATCCTGCACAGACAGTCCCTCGGGGCTGGGCACTGTGTTGCTTTGCCCCGTGTGTGACCCAGATGTGAGTCTGGCCCTCACCACACTGAAGAACACTTGCGTATAGTGGTCTCTGCCACACTCGCTGCTTTCTCTCTCTCTCTTAGAACTTAAAAATATTTTTTTAATTTTAATGAAAACAGAGAGATGGATGGATGGATGGATGGATGGACACACAGACAAACACACACAGACAAAGAGACACACACACACACTGACTGAGTGACCAGAACTGTTCAGTTCTGGCTTATAGTGGTGCAGGCGACTGAATTTAGATCTTTGGAGCCTCGGGTGTCAAAGTCGTTTTGTGTAGCCATTAGATACTATTTCCCCCTGCCTGGCCTTTTCTTGCGTCTCAGTCTCTACTCACTACGGTTTACTAGTCATTCTACCTCTCTGTCCTCTTAGGACACCAATTTTATAAACACGTAAGAAAGTTTTTGGTGGGGCCAGGTGGTGGCGCACTGGGTCAAGCACACATAGCACAAAGCGCAAGGACCCGGGCAAAGATCCTGGTTCAAGTCCCCAGCTCCCTACCTGTGAGGGCAGGGGGAAGGTCTGCAGGTGTCTCTCTTTCTCCCTCTTTATCTTCCCCTCCTCTCTCAATTTCTCTCTGTCCGATCCAATAAAATGTAAAAAAAAAAAATGGCCATTAGGTGCAGTGGTTTCAAAGTGCTGGCACTGTACCCCAATGATAACCCTGGAGTCGGGGGGGGGGGTGGAGGGAAGAAGGAAAGAAAGAAAGTTTTCCAATGCCTACTTACTATTAGATAGCTTCGATAAGAAATTACCAAGACATTCTTGTTCAAACACCAAGAAATTCCTACCAAGACAATTCTGATTATCACTCAAATAGAGAGACAGTCCGAAAAACCTCTTAACTCTGTTCTCACTGCTCACAGACGGTGTTTAAAGTAATTCACTCCATCCAGGGTTCATGCCAGAAACCTTGGGAGCCAACACATAATGATTATGCAAAAAATACCTTACTGCCTGAGGCTTTAGAGGCCCCAGGTTCAAGCCCTGGCAACACCACAAGCCAGAGCTGAGCACCGCTTTGGTCTAGAAAGAAAAGAACAAAGCCTCGCCAAGGACAGACAGACTGCTGATGCCGGCTCTTACAGAATGGAAACCTGGCAGGCAAGAGCAAGGGTGGAATTTCATTTTATTTATGTATTTATTTACTTCTACCAGAGCACTGTTCAGCTCTGGGTAATGGTGTTACAAGTGGTAGGGAGTGAACCTGGGACTTTGGAGTCTGGGACATGAGAATTTCTGCAGAAACATTATGATAATCTACCCCCTATCCAAGGGTGGAATTTTATATTCGGTACTTTTTAATTTTTGCACTTAAAATAGTTTTTGTTACATGTCTTATATGGTTTATTAAAAAATAAAAATTCTGAAATAAAACATGAGAAGACAGAAACAATTTTTAACTTTTTAGTCCTCAAAGTATTCACCAGTGCCTCGAATCAGTTGTACAATATAGCAGGGAAAGAAAACATCTTGACATCGTTGCCCCCTTGACCTGAATGCTGCATGACAAAACAGGGGCCGGGTGGTGGTGCACCTGGTTGAGAGTGCGTGCTACAATGCACAAGGACCCGGGTTCAAGCCTCCGGTCCCCACCTGCAGGGGGAAAGCTGAAGCAGGGCTGCAGGTGTCTCCAATAGATAAACACAGATTAAAAAACATTAAAAATAAAACACAAGTACTGGGAAAAAAAAACTGCGGTTCATACTGAAAATGAGGAGTGTATAAAGGAAATGACCCCTCAAACAACCACAAGACAGACACACACTGTAACCTTTCAAAGACATCACCGTGGTTCTGCAGGAGACGGAGGGCAGAGGCTTACAGCTGTACTGACAGAAACCCCCAAGAATTCAGGTTTTCCTTGTGGTTATCCACACATATTCCCTCAGGGGCTGATAAGAAACCAGGGCAGCAAATTCTAGGTCTATGAATCTAGTACCTTCCCCGAGACGAGTTCATGAAAAGGCCAGAGGGGGAGCAAACCCCTCCGAACTTACTTCCCAGGGAAGGGGAGGTAAATTTATGAAAGCAGAGAAAGATTTTCTAAGTACAAAGTGACCAGTAAAGACCTGTTATTAAAAAGATACAGAAAAAAGTCATAGAGAAAGTAGACCAATATCAGGTGGAGAAAACACCTGCAGTCTTTATCAAGAGACAATTAGGGGCTGGGTGGTGGCACGCTTGGTGGAGAGCTTAGGTTACCACGCACGAGGACCTGGGTTCAGGGCCCAGCCCCCCCCCCCCATAACTTGTGGGGAGGAAGCTTCATGAATAGTAAAATAGTGCTGCAGATATTTCTCTCTCCCTCTTTATTTCCTCCTTGCCTCTCAATTTTTCTCTGTCTTATGTAAACAAACAGAAAAAAAGAGAAGAGAAATCGATGTCCAATCTCCTCCGCCGGAGCTCTCAATGAAGACAACGCCAGTTCTCCTCGTTACTTTCCTCTGTCACAGGAAGGGAGGGCAGGACACGATAGTTGCAGGAATCTCTGACTCTCCTGTTTTCGGATTTTCCAGTTTTTCCTTTAAAGAGTTTTTTCAGGGGGTCGGGAGGTAGCGCAGCAGGTTAAGCGCACATGGTGCAAAGCGCAAGGACTGGCTTAAAAATCCTGGTTCGGGGGGCCAGGCGGTGGCGCATCGCACCTGGTTAAACGCACACACTGCAGTACACAAAGACCCAGGTTCAAGCCCCTGGTCCCCACCTGCAGGGGGAAGGCTTCATGAGTGGTGAAGCAGGGCTGCAGGTGTCTCTCTGTCTCTCTCCCTCTCTATATTCCCCCTCCCCTCTCAATTTCTGTCTGTCTCTATCCAATAATAAATTAATATAAAAAGTATTAAAAAAAAACTTCCCCAAGAAATCCTGGTTCGAGTCCCCGACTCCCCACCCGGGGGGGGGGGTAGGGGACTCTTCACAGGCGGCGAAGCAGGTCTGCAGGTATCTTTCTCTCCCTCTCTGTTTCTCTCTGTCCTATCCAACAACAATGATGGCAATGACAATCACAACAACGATAAGAAACAAAAAAAAGAGTTTCTTCAAACTAGTTTATTTCAAACATTATTGGATAGAGACAGAGAGAAATTGAGAGGGGGGAGATAGGGAAAGAGACAGATGTTTTCTGACATTGTCAGATAGGACAGAGAGAAATTGAGAGAGACAGAGAGACACCTACAGCCCTGCTTGTGAAGCTTTCCCCCTGCAGGTGGGGACCAGGGGCTTGAACCTGGGTCCTTGCACACTGTCATGAGTGCTTGCACACTGTCATGAGTGCCAACACCCAACCCCAAGACATTTGCTTTCCAAGCAAACTGCTAGATATTCCCTTTGCCACACAAGGTCTGTCTCCTCTGCTGTACAGACATCAAGTCTAACCAGAAATTTGGAGTAAATCAGACAGGAGGAGGACGAGGCCTATCCTTTCATTTTGCCAGCTTGAGTAAAAAAGAATACCTGGGAGCCGGGCAGTAGTGCAGCGGGTTAAGAACAAGGACTGGAGCAAGGATCCTGGTTCGAGTCCCCGGCTTCCCTCTTGCAGGAGGGGTTGCTTCACAAGTGGTGAAGCAAGTCTGCAGGTGTCTCTCTCTGTCCTCTCTCAATTTCTCTCTGTCATATCTAACAATATAAAAACAAAAAGGCCTCCAGGAGTAATGGATTCATAGTGCCGGCACCAAGCCTCAGTGATAAGCCTGGAGGCAAAAAACCAACCAACCAACCAACCAACCAACCAACCAACCAAACAAACAAACAAACACCACCACCAGATATTGCATAAATAGCCCATAATCCCAGCTGTTGGGAGAAGACATGAGGATTGTTTTTGTCTGTGTATAAGCACATGCACACACATACCTCTTCTGCTTGGATTCCCAACTACTTTCTGAAATGATACTTAACAAAAATGAAAGGATAGTAGACACTGTCCTATACCTCTAGAAGACGTGTGTGTGTGTGTGTGTGTGTGTGTGTGTGTGTGTGTGTGTGTGTGTGTGTGTGTTTGACAGAAACAGAAGCTGAGAGGGAACGAGAAAGAGACGCCTGCAGCTTAACAAGCTTCAGTGCTTGTAAAGCCTCCCCACCTAAGGAGGGAACTGGGAGCTTGAACCGGGGCCACAGATGTGCTTTCTCACTGCCTGGCGCCCAAGCAGAGAGTCGACAAATGACGGACATGCTCACACTCAACAGTCACTCTGGCCCGTGTTGGCCCCACCAGGAGGGGCCAAAGCACACACCCAGCCCTGATGCCCAAGGCAGCAAACTACGTTTTTGACAGACGCTAAAAAGATTCCAGGATCACAATAGGACAAGTGTGGCTAGTGATAATCAGCTGTGACTGACCTAGGATGCTCAGCTCTGTTTTTAGCAGGTTGCCATATGGATTGAAGGGTGTTGGTCTGCTTCTAATTCAGCTTCTAAAACCCCTTCTGTTTCATTGGTTTAATCCCCCCTGCTTAACACTGTATTCTGTTTACGTAACCACTGTTAACTAAGCACCGCCCTGCCTGCAGGACATTGGTTTAATCCCCCCTGGTTCATGATGTCTTTTTGCTCTGCCCCCTCTCCTAGTACACCCTGATTTGCACCAGTCTCTTTTCGCTCCACCCTCTCTATGTCACATCCTGTTTCCACCCTACTTAGCGAGTATATATATATAAGGACAGGATTGTGATTAGAGATGCTTAGATTGTGCTGCGTTCCACATGAATAAAGAGACAGTGCTTCCCAGCTCAGCCATGAGTCCCTGGTCGTCTGTCTCCCGCCCACGAAGCTAGCCGGCAGAGGAGAGATAAAATACTGTGGCCTTGGGGGGGGGGGGGGCAGGTGGTGGCGCACCCAGTTAAGCTCACATAGTACTAAGCGCCAGCACCTGTGCAAGGATCCAGGTTCGAGCCCCCTCTCCCCACCTGCAGGGTGGGTGCTTCACAAGTGTTGAGGCAGGTCTGCAGTTGTCTCTCTGTCTCTCTCCTCCTCTATTTCCCCCTCCTCCTCTGTCCTATCCAATAGAATGGTGCTTAATTGGGTCTGCCCCGTCCCCAGAATTTTCACACTTAGAATAAGTTCAGCAGTGGGGGTTGGGTGGTAGCGCAGTGGGTTAAGCGCACGTGGTGTAAAGCTCAAGGACCAGCGTAAAGATCCCGGTTGGAGACCCCCGTCTCCCCACCTGCAGGGGAGTCGTTTCACAGGCAGTGAAGCAGGTCTCCAGGTGTCTCTCTGTCTCTTCCTTTCTATCTCCCCTCCTGTCTCCATTTCTCTTCGTCCTATCCAACAACGAATGACATCAACAACAACAATATTGACCACAACAAGGGCGACAAAAAGGGGGAAAAATGGCCTCCAGGAGCAGAGGATTCATGGTACAGGCACTGAGCCCCAGCAATAACCTTGGAGGCAAAAAAAAAAAAAAAAAGTTATGGGAAAACTGTATGTATATATTTAGCTGTGCATATTGCATTTCAAATACAAGAAAAGCTCATCTGAGGTTGGGACAGAGGGCAGAGGAGTCCCCAGTGATCTTCCTATTATACTGAAACTGAACCCAGACTCAGCAGTTGGACAGCTGGACAGACACCCAAACCCTGCCACACCACACACCAGCTTTGGCATTAGGGGAAACGAGCCTTCCTGCCCTTTGAAGGGTGCAGCGCCCTGCCCAAGTCGACCTCAGCGTTTGTTTCACCTATACTGGAGAGGTAGGCTTGGGGATCTAGGGAGCTGAGTCTTTCCTTTGCCCTAAAGGCAAAAGACATGCAGGGGCCAGGGGAGGGTGTGAATGTCCAAGCCGTCCAGTCGTCTGGTCTCCAAGTTTGGTAGCTCCAATACCACGTGCTTTTCTTCGGTAGAATTTACTTACTCTATAAGTTTTATTTATTGGCTAGAGGAAGAGAGAGGTTGACAGAGGGACAGGGAGACAGAGGGGGAGAGAGAAAGACACTTGCAGCAGTGCCTCCCTGCTTGTGAAGCTTTCTCTCTGCACGTGGAGACCGAGGGCTTGAGCCTGTGTCCCTGCGCACTGTAGCACGTGAGCTCAGCCAGGTGTGCCACCGCTTGATTCCTGGCAGGTGTGTTTAGCTCTTGCTTCCCTGCCACCTACTGCAGGCAATTTCCTCAAACTTGTAAAATGACACATTCTAGTATACCTAGTCCTAATGAAGGCAAAGCGGGCTGAATTAGGTTAAAATGACAAGAGCCAGTGCTGTGTTTCACGCACAGCAGTTCAGTTTTCTGCTGACAACAACCTAGAAGGATTTTAGCCCTTAGTCCTTTAGGATAGAGGCTCAGAGAGGTTACCCAACTTGCCAAGGTCAAACGGGCAAATGGTCAGGCTACCGAGGTTTCTAAAGACTCTGAAGGCCATTCTTATGTCTTGTGTCCTGCAGTGAGAATGACCTTTCAGAGTGACCGTCAGTTTAAAAGCTACAGAAATGGCTTCCTGAGGCACTGGGTGCAAACCCTCTAAACTCTCTCAGTTTAGACCAGGCTCTGGTGACAATCTTAAGCGTTATCTGAATGTACACTACTGCCGAGGGGAGTTCCCGGCCTGATTTCTCATTATTTTTCTGAGAGAGTGAGAAACACCACAGTGAGATCATAGCATGCTCGATGCCTTCTATTCTGCTCCCACATGCCACTAGGCCTCAAACCCAGGACCTCACAGACCGCGGAGCGTGTGTGAGGCTGCATGAGCGACCTCCCAGTCTGCTCTGCTCTGTCTCCCCCGCTACCATATGTCACTATCTTTCAGAATCACTCTTCCTTTGTCTATGGGGAAAGAGTCTTCTGATCTCTGTATGGCTCCCACTTACACTATGAGATAAAAAGGAGAAAACGGGAGTCGGGCGGTAGCACAGCGGGTTAAGTGCACGTGGCGCAAAGTGCAAGGACCAGTTAGGATCCCAGTTCAAGACCCCGGCTCCCCACCTGCAGGGGAGTCGCTTCACAGATGGTGAAACAGGTCTGCAGGTGTCTCTCTGTCTCTCTTCTCTATCTCCCCGTTCTCTCTCAATTTCTCTGTCTCTATCCAATAACAAATAAATAAATCAAAAAAATTTTAAAAAGGGAGAAAACGTTTTCAAAATGCAAAAAGAAATGAAAAATTGGATTATAAAATAACACAACAGTATGAGCCCAATGCTGTTCAAAAGCTGATGATGAGAGGGACCAGATGGGGGACATCATGCAGAGCTGTGCACTAGGACCTGTGTTCAAGTCCCTGGCTCCCACTTGCCCGGGGAGCTAGGGAGTGGAGAACTGGTGGTGGTGATGGGGAAGGGCTTCACAAGTGGTGGAGGGTGCTGCAGGTCTCTCCCTGCCCCCCGCCCCGCCTCCAGGGTTATTGCTGGGGCTCGGTGCTGGCACTATGAATCGCCGAGAGAAACTGAGAGAGGAGGGGAAGACAGAGAGGGAGAAAGACAGGCACCTGCAGACCTGCTTCAATGCTTGTGAAGCGACTCCCCTGCAGGTAGGGAGCCGGGGGCTTGAACCCAGATCCTTGTGCTGGTCCTTACACTTAGTACTATGTGCGCTTAACCAGGTGTGCTACTGCCTCCCCCCTTCAGGTATCTATCTTCCTTTCTCTATCAAAAAAATTCTTAATGAGGACTAGAGAGACAGTTCAATGTATTGGAGCATAGGATTTGCATGTCATAGAGGTCCTAGGTTCAATGCCATATGCCAGAACACCACCATATGCCAGAACTGGCCTCTCTTACTGTCTTACAAAAACAATCATGGAGACCCCTCCCCCCCCCCAACTCTTCATCTGCACTATTCCAGCCTTTAGGTTCATGATTAGTCAACAATTGGTTTGGCTTTATATGTTACCTCTCTTTCAGCCACCAGGCTCCAGATGTTACCAGGCTGGGAGTATGGATCCACCTGTCAACACCCATGTTTAGTGGGGAAGCAATTACAGAAGCCAGACCTTCCACCTTCTGCATCCCACAATGACCCTGGGTCCATGCTCCCAGAGGGATAAATAACAGGAAAGCTATCAGGGGAGGGGATGGGATACAGAGTTCTGGTGGGGGGAAATGTGTGGAGTTGTACCCCTCTTATCCTATGGTTTAGTCAATGTTCCCTTTATATAAATAAAAATTAAAAAACTAAACAATCAAATCTTTAAAATAATATGATGAAGAATGTGCTTAAAAAAGGTCTACAAATATAAATGTGTCTCTTAACAGAGAGATTTTAAGGCTACTGATTATCGATAACTTAGAAAATACAAATTATCGGTAGTTATTAAATTTTAGTCTGTCTCTCTACCTGCATTTCCTTAGTTTTCGACAGTAGTTGGTATTGTTTTTGAATTTAGAACGTTGTTTAAGGGGTCAGGTGACGGCACAGCTGTTACAGCACTTGTGTTACAATGTGTATGGATCCAGGTTCAAGCCCCTGGGCCCTACCTGCAGGGGGAAAGCTTCACAAAGGCTGAAGCAGTGCTGCATGTCTCTCTCTCTTTTTCTATTTTCCTTTTCCAACTTGGATGTTCTGTTTCTATCCAATAAACAAGATATTAAAAGAAGTTGTTTAAGAAGAAACATGGCAAACACAACTGTACGATCATTTCGGTCATGTATGGAATAGAGATCACTGAAGCATGACCTTGTCACTGAAAAGGGGTAGGCAGACTGTCTCTTTAGAGGCTTTTTATTTTAGTATTTTCACCTTTTCGTAGTGCTGGGGACTGAAACCAAAGTGTCTTTCACTAGGCTTTGTCAGAACTATGGAGGGGCACAGAACTTTGGTGGTGAGTGTGGGGCGGAACCAGACCCCTGAAATCTTAGGCTCTTGGAAGCCATTAGTGGTTGACTAACCAAAGTCCTATTTAAAGAGAAACCTGAGACAAACACCAGAGGGCGCCAGAACCCACCAGCTGCCTTCTCACACCACTTGCTTGATTTCCCAGAGCCCCTCTCGGAGTGCACATAGGAGTACAGTTAGGTGACCTGGGAGGGCGGGCAGGGGCTACAATGTTACACTTCTCAGGATAAGGTCCTGAGTTCAAGCCCCCTAGCCCATGTGCCAGAGTGATTTACGGTTGTGTCTCTCCCTCAACCCCCTCTCATCAATAAACCAATCTTTACATTTTGCGCCCTCTGCCCTGATCATAATCCCAGCTAGTGACTGTCAGGGTGTGGACCACTGAGTGAGCATCTGCAGCAAACAGACTTTCAAACACAATTAGTGATGCACTCAAACTGTACCGTTTTTATTTTTAATATTTTTCACATATGTTCTGGCTCTGTAGTGGTGCATGGGTTTACAAACAAGTTGTAGTAGGATTCCTAGGTGAGTGGGTCCAAGGTCAAGTTTGGGAACCACCAGCTTAGATGAAGGGCTGCCCAGAGATGAAGAAAAGCCAATGTTCCCTGAGAAACGAGTCAGAACGTCCCCAAAGCATAATTATTCTGAGGAGAGAACAGAGTGACCGCCCCGGGGGACCCGGGAAAGAGCTAAGGAAAAGTGGGGAACAAATTACACCAGTATGTTGAAAGCCACCAGGAACTGACAAAAATAGAGCAGAAAGTGAAGTACTGAGAGCTTTACAGAGAAAACTGAGGGGTCGGGCAGGGGTGCGCCTGGTTACGTGCACAGAGCATGAAGTGCAAGGACCCATCCAAAGACCTGGGTTTGAGTCCCTGGCTCCCCACCTGCAGGGAGAAAGTTTCACGAGTGGTGAGGCTGGTCTACAACGGTCAATCTTTTCCTCTCCCTCTCTATTCCCTCCTCCTCTCTCAATTCCCCTCTGTCTTATCTAATACAATGAAAACAAACTAAATTA